>NC_053025.1:470845565-471002222 GCF_003073215.2 Triticum urartu
CAACACATAAAACCTAGGCTCGGATGCCACTGTTGGGTTTCGTATTAATTTCAAAAAATTTCCTACGCACACGCAAGATCATGGTGATGCATAGCAACGAGAGGGGAGAGTGTGATCTACGTACCATTATAGATCGACAGCGGAAGCGTTGTGACAACGCGGTTGATGTAGTCGTACGTCTTCACGATCCGACCGATCCAAGCACCGTTACTCCGGCACCTCCGAGTTCTTGGCACACGTTCAGCTCGATGACGATCCCCGGGCTCCGATCCAGCAAAGCGTCGGGGAGGAGTTCCATCAGCACGACGGCGTGGTGACGATCTTGATGTTCTATCGTCGCAGGGCTTCGCCTAAGCACCGCTACAATATGACCGAGGTGGAATATGGTGGAGGGGGGCACCGCACACGGCTAAGGAACGATCACGAAGATCAACTTGTGTCTATGGGGTGCCCCTTGCCTCAGTATATAAAGGATGGAGGAGGAGGAGGCCGGCCAAGGCCATTGGTGCGGCCAGGATGGGAGTCCTACTAGGACTCCAAGTCCTAGTAGGAGTCCATCAAGAGGGGAGGAAGGGAGAAGGAAGTGGAGGAGTAGGAAAGGTGGCCGGCCCCCTTTTCCCTAGTCTAATTCGGACTAGAGGGGAGGGGGGGCGCAGCAGCCTTTTTCCTCTTCCCACTAAAGCCCATCAAGGCCCATTACTTCTCCCATAACTACCCGGTACTCCGAAAAATACCCGAATCACTCGGAACCTTTCCAATGTCCGAATATAGTCGTCCAATATATCGATCTTTACGTCTCAACCATTTCGAGACTCCTCGTCATGTCCCCGATCTCATCCGGGACTCCGAACTCCTTCGGTACATCAAAACTCATAAACTCATAATATAACTGTCATCGAAACCTTAAGCGTGCGGACCCTACGGTTCGAGAACAATGTAGACATGACCGAGACATGTTTCCGGTCAATAACCAATAGCGGAACCTGGATGCTCATATTGGCTCCTACATATTCTACGAAGATCTTTATCGGTCAGACCGCATAACAACATACGTTGTTCCCTTTGTCATCGGTATGTTACTTGCCCGAGATTCGATCGTCGGTATCCAATACCTAGTTCAATCTCGTTACTGGCAAGTCTCTTTACTCGTTCCATAATACATCATCTCACAACTAACATATTAGTTGCAGTGCTTGCAAGGCTTATGTGATGTGCATTACCGAGAGGGCCCAGAGATACCTCTCCGACAGTCGGAGTGACAAATCCTAATCTCGAAATACGCCAACCCAACATCTACCTTTGGAGACACTTGTAATGCTCCTTTATAATCACCCAGTTACGTTGTGACGTTTGGTAGCACCCAAAGTGTTCCTCCGGCAAACGGGAGTTGCATAATCTCATAGTCATAGGAACATGTATAAGTCATGAAGAAAGCAATAGCAACATACTAAACGATCGGGTGCTAAGCTAATGGAATGGGTCATGTCAATCAGATCATTCAACTAATGATGTGACCTCGTTAATCAAATAACAACTCTTTGTTCATGGTTAGGAAACATAACCATCTTTGATTAACGAGCTAGTCTAGTAGAGGCATACTAGTGACACTCTGTTTGTCTATGTATTCACACATGTATTATGTTTCCAGTTAATACAATTCTAGCATGAATAATAAACATTTATCATGAAATAAGGAAATAAATAATAACTTTATTATTGCCTCTAGGGCATATTTCCTTCAATACTTTATAGAACCTATGGCTGAGGCATAGGGAATGACTTTCATTCTCCTTCTATTTTATATCGTGGTCGTGTTTTGAGTCTTACACAACTTTACACCTTGCAATACATGCAAGAACTCCTTCTCTGTTATTCCATTTTGAACTACTTCAAAATCTTGTCAAGGTATGTACTCATTGAAAAATCTTATCAAGCGTCTTGATCTATCTCTATAGATCTTGATGTCCAATATGTAAGCAGCTTCACCGAGGTTTTTCTTTGAAAAAATCCTTTCAAACACTCCTTTATGCTTTCCAGAAAATTCTACATCATTTTCGATCAAAAATAAGTCATTCACATATACTTATCAGAAAGGCTGTAGAGCTCCCACTCACTTTCTTATAAATACAGGCTTCGCCGCAAGTCTGTATAAAACTATATGCTTTGATCAACTCATCAAAGCATATATTCCAACTCCGAGATGCTTGCACCAGTCCATAGATGGATTGCTGGAGCTTGCACATTTTGTTAGCACCTCTATGATTGACAAAACCTTATGGTTGTATCATATACAACTCTTCTTTAATAAATCCATTAAGGAATGCAGTTTTGACATCCATTTGTGAGATTTCATAAAATGTGGCAATTGCTGACATGATTCGGACAGATTTTAAGCATCGATACGAGTGAGAAAATCTCATCGTAGTCAACACCTTGAACTTATCAAAAACCCTTTTCGACAAGTCGAGCTTTGTAGATAGTAGGACTACTATCAGCGCCCGTCTTCCTCTTGAACATCCATTTATTCTCAATGGGTTGCTGACCATCAGGCAAGTCCACCAAAGTCCACACTTTGTTCTCATCCATGGATTCTATCTCAGATTTCATGGTCACAAGCCATTTGTCGGAATCTGGGCTCATCATCGCTTCCTCATAGTTCATAGGTTCATCATGGTCTAGTAACATGACTTCTAGAACAGGATTACCGTACCACTCTAGTGCAGATCGTACTCTGGTTGACCTATGAGGTTCGATAGTAACTTGATCTGAAGTTTCATGATCATCAATTCATCATCATTAACTTCCTCACTAATTGGTGTAGGCATCACTGGAACTGATTTCTGTGATGAACTACTTTCCAATTCGGGAGAAGGTACAATTACCTCATCAAGTTCTACTTTCCTCCCATTCACTTCTTTCGAGAGAAACTCCTTATCTAGAAAGGATCCATTCTTAGCAACAAATATCTTGCCTTTGGATCTGGGATAGAAGGTGTACCCAACAGTTTCTTTTGGGTATCCTATGAAGACGCACTTCTCCGATTTGGGTTCGAGCTTATCAGGTTGAAGATTTTTGACATAAGCATCGCAGCCCCAAACTTTAAGAAATGTCAGCTTAGGTTTCTTGCCAAACCACAATTCATATGGTGTCGTCTCAACGGATTTAGATGGTGCCCTATTTAACGTGAATGCGGTTGTCTATAATGCATAACCCCCAAAATGATAGCGGTAAATCGATAAGAGACATTATATATCACACCATATCTAATAAAGTACGGTTACGACGTTCAGAGACACCATTACGCTGTGGTGTTCCAGGTGGCGTGAGTTGTGAAACTATTCCACATTGTTTTAAATGAAGGCCAAAACTCGTAACTCAAATATTTGCCTCTGCGATCAGATCACAGAAACTTTATTTTCTTGTTATGATGATTCTCCACTTCACTCTGAAATTCTTTGAACTTTTCAAAATGATTCAAACTTGTGTTTCATTAAGTAGATATACCTATATTTGCTCAAATCAACGATGAATGTTAGAAAATAACGATACCCGCCACGAGCCTCAACACTCATCGGACCGCATACATCGGTATGTATTATTTCCAATAAGTCAGTGGCTCGCTCCATTGTTCCGAAGAACAGAGTCTTAGTCATCTTGCCCATGAGGCATGGTCCGCAAGCATCAAATGATTCATAATCAAGTGATTCCAAAAGTCCATACGCATGGAGTTTCTTCATGCGATTTACACCAATATGACCTAAATGGCAGTGCCATAAATATGTTGTACTATCATTATCAACTTTGCATCTTTTGGCATCAATATTATGAATATGTATATAACCATGATCGAGATTCAACAAACCATTCACATTGGGTGTATGACCATTTGAAGGTTTTATTCATGTAAACAGAACAATAATTATTCTCTAACTTAAATAAATAACCGTATTGCAATAAACATGATCCAATCATATTCATGCTCAATGCAAACACCAAATAACATTTATTTAGGTCCAACACTAATCCCGAAGATAGAGGGAGTGTGTGATGGTGATCTTATCAACCTTGGAATCACTTCCAACACACATCGTTGCCTCGCCCTTAACTAGTCTCTGTTCATTTTGCAACTCCTGTTTCAAGTTACTAATCTCAGCGACTGAACCGGTATCAAATACCCTGGGGTTACTATGAACACTAGTAAAGTACACACTGTAGGATCGGAAGTATGTCTAGAGGGGGGTGATTAGACTACTTGACCAAATAAAAATCTAGCCTTTTCCCAATTTTAAGTCTTGGAAGATTTTAGCAACTTAGCACAATTCAAGTAATCAACCTACACATGCAATTCTAAGAGTATAGCAGCGGAATGTAAAACAATTGCATATGAAGGTAAAGGGAGGAGTTTGGAGGGAGCAAACGCAATGTAGACACAGAGATTTTTGGCATGGTTCCGATAGGTGGTGCTATCATACATCCACGCTGATGGAGACTTCAACCCACGAAGGGTAATGGTTGCGTGAGTCCACGGAGGGCTCCACCCACGAAGGGTCCACGAAGAAGCAACCTTGTCTATCCCACCATGGCCATCGCCCACGAAGGACTTGCCTCACTAGGGTAGATCTTCATGAAGTAGGCGATCTCCTTGCCTGTACAAACTCCTTGGTTCAACTCCATAATATTGACGGAGGCTCCCAAGTGACGCCTAACCAATCTAGGAGACACCACTCTCCAAAAGGTAATAGATGGTGTGTTGATGATGAACTCCTTGCTCTTGTGCTTCAAATGATAGTCTCCCCAACACTCAACTCTCTCTCATAGGATTGGATTTGGTAGAAAGATGATTTGAGTGGAAAGCAACTTGGGGAAGGCTAGAGATCAAGATTTATGTGGTTGGAATGGAATATCTTGACCTCAACACAAGTGTAGGTGGTTTCTCTCAGAAAATGTATGTTGGAAGTGTAGGCATGTTCTGATAGCTCTCTCCACGAATGAAGAGTGGGCGGAGGGGTATATATAGCCTCCACACAAAATCTAACCATTACACACAAATCACCAAACTCGGTGGGACCGAATTATAAAACTTGGTTAGACCGATTTAGTTCATAATGTGACCATTAGGCATTTCGGTGGGACCGACATGACAACTCGGTGGGACCAATTCCATTAGGGTTAGGGCATAACGTAATCTCAGTGAGACCGATTACACAAACTCGGTGGGACCGATTTTGGTAATAGATAAACAGAGAGTTGGTGAGGCAAACTCGGTGTGACCAATTCGCTCATCTCGGTTAGACCAAAACATTACGAAGGGGAAATAGAGATTTTGCATTGCAATCTCGGTGGGACCGATCGCTCATCTCGGTTGGACCGAAATGTTACGAAGGGAAACAGAGAGGTTGAAATCCCATCTCGGTGAGACCGAGATCCCTATTGGTGAGACCGAAGTGACTAGGGTTTGTGGCAGTGGCTATGTCAAGTGAACTCGGTGGCGCCGGATAGAAGATTTCGGTGGGGCCGAGTTTGAGTTTTGGTTTGGGACATAAGTGGATATGAGAAAGTAGTTGAGGGTTTTTGGAGCATATCACTAAGCATTTTGAGCAGGTAACTCATTAAGCAACACCTCACCCCCTTTTAATAGTATTGGCTTTTCCTATGGACTCAATGTGATCTTGGATCACTAAAAGTAAAATGTAGAGTCTTGTGCTTTGAGCTTGAGCCAATCTTTTGTCCTTAGCATTTTGAGGGGTCCACTTTCTAATCCATGCCATGCCAATCATTGAGCTTTCCTGAAATATTTATCTTAAAATAGTGTTAGCTCAATGAGCTATATGTTGTTAGGAATTACCAAAACCACCCAGGGATAGTTGCACTTTCAATCTCCCCCTTTTTGGTAATTGATGACAACATATAGGTCAAAGCTTCGACAAATGATCATAAGATTGAAAAACATCGTTGCTTTGAGAAGTATGTGATAAGCAAGAGCTCCCCCTAAATTTGTGCATTATTTAAGATTTGCTTTTGAATGCAAATGCACAATCGATTAGGATCATGGGTTGCTCTTCCATGTCACATACATCTTGGTGGAGAGCTCAAAATGATAGAAATTAAAAGCATGCATTCATCACCAAGCAAGTGAGTGATCATATATGAGATATAAAAGATAGTATCATCCAAACAAGCATTAAGGTAGCAAATGATCAATCACATGATCACACAAGTATCTCACAAGGACATAAAGTATTTCACACAATAAAAAGTTCAACCAAAAGCAAGAGAGATAAAAAGCAAGACACTCTCTCTCGAAGCCTATGATCTATACATATTTCTCCCCCTTTGGCAACAAGTTACCAAAAAGTTCGAAAATGCATAGTGCTATGCGTCTCTCAGGCTTGGTCTTCGGGAGGTGGCGCAGAGAGAACTCCAAGGACAAAGGCATTCGTCGATGTAGTTGGAGCTGGTGGAGTGGGTGCTGGAGGTGGCACTGGAGCTGTAGCTGCTGGTGCTGACACTGTAGCTCTAGCATCTGAAACTGGCAGTGCAGCAGACCTCGGACCTCGTGGCACACGCTGAAAAGAATTAGTAGTTGCCTTCCCTATCCTCTCTTCTGCTTCCTCCTGAAACTGCTCAACTGCAGTCTGAATCTCAGTTACCTTCGGATCAAGATCATAAATTTTTGTCTCAACAATTCTCTCCAGGCTCTCCTAATTCCGAGTCAGGGTGGCCAAGCCCTTCTCAATCCTCAGTGTAGCTCGAATCAGATAGCCTAATTGATCTTGTTTTGTCTTGAGGAAAACTTGAGATGCTTCTTCTGCGCTTGGCATGCTTGTAGCTTTCTCATCCTTTGCTTTGGCTCTCTTCTCCTGGACTTGAACTGATGATGGTTCCTCCTCATTCATCACAATAGTGTTGTCTTCAAATTCAGGACGTAAGGGTAGATGCTTCTTATCCAGCAAATAAATTCATGTGCGCATCTTAGAATTGATGAGCTCCTAAATGTTGGAAATATGCCCTAGAGGCAATAATAAAAGCATTATTATTATATTTCCTTGTTCATGATAATTGTCTTTATTCATGCTATAATTGTATTATCCGGAAATCGTAATACATGTGTGAATAATAGATACCAACATGTCCCTAGTAAGCCTCTAGTTGACTAGCTCGTTGATCAACAGATAGTCATGGTTTCCTGACTATGGACATTGGATGTCATTGATAACGAGATGACATCATTAGGAGAATGATGTGATGGACAAGACCCAATCCTAAACATAGCATAAGATCGTATAGTTCGTTTGCTAGAGTTTTCCAATGTCAAGTATCTTTTCCTTAGACCATGAGATCGTGTAACTCCCGGATACCGTAGGAGTGCTTTGGGTATACCAAACGTCACAACGTAACTGGGTGACTATAAAGGTAGACTACGGGTATCTCCGAAAGTGTCTGTTGGGTTGACATGGATCAAGACTAGGATTTATCACTCCGTATGACGGAGAGGTATCACTGGGCCCACTCGGTAATGCATCATCATAATGAGCTCAAAGTGACCAAGTGTCTGGTCACGGGATCATGCATTACGGTACGAGTAAAGTGACTTGACGGTAACGAGATTGAACGAGGTATTGGGATACGAACGATCGAATCTCGGGCAAGTAACATATCAATTGACAAAGGGAATTGCATATGGGGTTGCTTGAATCCTCGACATCGTGGTTCATCCGATGAGATCATCGTGGAGCATGTGGGAGCCAACATGGGTATCCAGATCCCGCTGTTGGTTATTGACCGGAGAGTCGTCTCGGTCATGTCTGCATGTCTCCCGAACCCGTAGGGTCTACACACTTAAGGTTCGGTGATGCTAGGGTTGTAGGGATATGTATATGCAGTAACCCGAATGTTGTTTGGAGTCCCGGATGAGATCCCGGATGTCACGAGGAGTTCCGGAATGGTCCGGAGGTAAATATTTATATATGGGAAGTCCTGTTTCGGGCATCGGGACAAGTTTCGGGGTTATCGGTATTGTATCGGGACCACCGGAAGGGTCCCGGGGGTCCACCGGGTGGGGCCACCTGTCCCGGGGGGCCACATGGGCTGTAGGGGGTGCGCCTTGGCCTACATGGTCCAAGGGCACCAGCCCCAAGAGGCCCATGCGCCTAGGGTTTCAAGGGAGGAAGAGTCCTAGGAGGGGAAGGCACCTCCTAGGTGCCTTGGGGGGGAGGGAAACCCCCCTTGGCCGCACCCCCCTAGGAGATTAGATCTCCTAGGGCCGGCGCCCCCCCCTTGGCCCTCCTATATATAGTGGGGGAGGGAGGGCTTTTCATCCACGCCTTTGGTTGCCTCCTTCTCCCTCTCCAACACCTACTCCTCCTCCTCCATAACGCTTGGCGAAGCCCTGCCGGAGTACTGCAGCTCCATCAACACCACGCCGTCGTGCTGCTGCTGGTGCCATCTCCCTCAACCTCTCCTCTCCCCTTGCTGGATCAAGAAGGAGGAGACGTGGCTGTTCCGTACGTGTGTTGAACGCGGAGGTGTCGTCCGTTCGGTGCTAGGATCTCCGGTGATTTGGATCACGTCGTGTTCGACTACCTCATCCCCGTTCTTTGAACGCTTCCGCTCGCGATCTACAAAGGTATGTAGATGCATCTGATCACTCGTTGCTAGATGAACTCATAGATGGATCTTGGTGAAACCGTAGGAAATTTTTTGTTTTCTGCAACGTTCCCCAACACTAAATATGTGGAGCATACCCACAACTTCTCTTCTGATCAGTAGCTGTCCTCTTGACTGTTTCTACAATCAAACTCATAACCTTGAATTTCTAAGGGACATCAGAAAGCTGTAGCAGGTTGATAGAGTGTCCTCTGATCATCTTGTGATCTCCTGACTTGGGTAGCAATGTGTGCCTTAAGATCCAGTTAATGGTAGGCAAACCAGACAATAAGAAGTGTACAAATCCAAGCTTGTGTGTCTCCAAAGCTTTATCAGGGATCTCCTTGTACATGTTTGCCATGGAGTTGTGGTCTTTCTTCTTCTTGGCATACACATCCAAGTCATCCTCATGTTCCTCTGGGGCATTGATTAGCTTGGCCCACTCCTCAACTGTGGATTGGTACCTTGTACCCTCAGACATACATACTATCCTTCCATCTGGATAGAAGTGGGCAGTGGAGTAAAACTGCATGATCAGCTCATCATTCCATTTGGTGAGCTTCTGTCTAACAAATTCATCTACTCCACATGCCTTGAAGCTGTCATATACACCTGGGAAGTGGTCTTCATTCTCCTGGATGTATTCCCAGTCCACCCTTTTCTTGTCACATACAATGGGCTTCTTGTCAAGCAAAATAGTCTGATAGAAGTCTTGTTGTTCCTTTGTGTGAAACATGTAGTCAACTGCAGTCCTCCTCCTAACAACATAGGGATCAGACTGTCTCCATAATATTAGTCCTGCATCTTTCCTGATGTGCATGTCCTCAGCGACTCGATGAGCATCATTATGGTCAGGAATTTTGGGCTTCAAGTTCCTCAAAACAAGTGAGTCATCTTCCTCTTCTTCAGCTTCAGGCACTGGGGCCTTGTTCTTCTCCTCAGTAGGTATACTTCTGGTATTTCTCTTGGGTGCATAAGGCTTCTGAGCAGCAGACTTGGGAGCAGACTTGGGCTTAGATGGAGCATCCCCTGATTTGATAGCATCTCCCATGAGCTTCTGAGACTTGGGAGCTGGAGCAGCATCCTCTTCCTCTTCTTCTGGATCTCTCATAATGGAGGATCTACCAAGCACTCTGGCAGTGGTCTTCTTGACCCTTGCCTTTCTCTTATTTCCTTCTCCAACAACCTCTTCAGTTGGCTTGGAGGTTTTAGCAGTTGAGGCTCTAACCTTTAAGGTTGACACCCTCTTTGTAGGGGCCTTCTTGTGCAAGCCAGGCTTAGTTGTAGCAGCTGACCCATATTCTTTATTCAGCACCTTCTTCTTGGAGCTGACTTCCTCCTCAACAGCCACATAGTCCTCATCTTCAGAATATGAGGTTTTCTTCTTCCTTGACCTGGTGGCTACTTTGGGGAAGTTACTTGGTGTGCTCCTTCTACCATCATCAGAATTGCTAGAGGGACTAGTGTCCTCACTCAATTTCACTTGTTCTTCAGACCTGTTCTAGCTGTCGCTCTGGTCAGACATCTCTGCAAACTTACTGACAGCAGACCCTGTGAATAGATATAGATGAGGTAGAGTGGATGAGCATCACAAAGTGCAGAGTTTTTGCAAAACAGATGACTTAAAAACTTAGTTTTAGTTCTCTACAGAAAGCATTTCAGAGCTATCGATTTGTAAACTCGATGATACCGAAGCAGCTTTTGGAACCTAACCTAGTGAACTCGGTCAGACCGAGTCATAGTTCGGTGGCATCGAGACTGCTAGGGTTTCACAAAGAATCAAACTCGGTCACACCGATTTGCAATTTTTGGTCAGACCGAAAGTGCAAGTGCAATGGCCTAAGCCAAATCGGTGAGACCGATCTCTACAATTCGGTCGGTCCGAGATGAGTCCGGCGGAGACCTAACCCTAAATTTTCAAATCCAATCTAATCTAAAGGAAGTTTTCAGTGGATGGATTGATTGCATACGTGGTCATGATCATGGCAAAGTAATGTGCTACGAATCAGAGTTAAAAGAATAGCACAAAGGATCAAACTCGTACCCTAGTTCGGCGGAGTTTGCTACGGCGGAAACGGAGGGGCAAAATTCCCTTGACGGCGATGGAAACCAGCGGCGGGAGGTCGCTGGCAGCGAGAAGACGATCCGGAGACCCGAGGCGGCAGAGCAGGATACGCGCGGGCTGTGAGGTTTCGAAGAAATTTCCAAAATCTCACCTATGGGTTTATATATCCTGACCCTGTCGGTGTGACCGAGTGGAACAACTCGATGGCAACGAGATGCAGAATCGCAAGCGGTCACTGCAACTCTGTGTGACAGAAAAGTTCAAATCGGTTGCACCGAGATTGAAAACATAGATCAACTTAGTGATCTCGGTGTGACCGAAATGGATGACTCGATCATACCGAAATGCACAAAGAGGTTTTGGAAGTTTAAGTCTATGACGAATCGGGGACTCCAAGTGCTCCTCACACAGAGTTGTTCGAATCTGACTTGATCAAACTTTGTGATGTATCATGAATAGAGTTTGAGACAAGAAAAGCTTAGATAGCTAGAGGGAGTTCTTAGGCATTCTTGTCCATCCATTTGGCAAAAGAGAAAAAAGTCAAACAATCAAAGCAACAAATGGATGTCCTCGAATGAGTAAAATATGCATCCAACATGCTCACACAATAAAATGGCAAATGAAATATGTGACAAAGCATGCACAATCACTCTAGCATCTATCAAGCAATTTGGCGATGACTAGGTCATCTATATATGAGTATATTGACTTAGGACTCAAATGAGAACATATGATCATAGGTCATACTCATCGTTTAAGCACGAGTGGGGTTGCCACTTTTACATAAAGCATTGTTGTGCTCTCATCATTAGAGTTTCTTTAGCTCAATTGATTAGAGTAAAGCTCCCCCTAGATGTGATATCCCCCTTCAGAGGGATGAACTAACCTTGGGTTTTGTCGATGATGACTTCATGTAGGCGTTGAAGATGTAGATGCTCAATGTTGATGTAGATCATCCGGAGCAATATTTTGGAGTGAGTTGCACTTTCAATACCTACACAGGTTAGTCCCACAAGGAACAGACAAGGATATCCATAGACATAGAGTGATATTCACATGAGATGATGTCCATGAATGCATTATGTTACCTTGTCCCTTGTCTTACCAACAAGAGGGTTTGTGACTCCTTGAACTAGTGCAAGATATGGAAGTCGTTTGCACTTGTCCTTGCCAAAATGATAAGAGTGAAGTATGTTGGCGGAGTCACCCTCAAGAACTCTCTAGTTCTTCTTAGGGATCCACACCTTCTTGATGGGAATCCTTGGAGTTATAGTCGTACTTGATGAAGTGGAACTTGATGTAGTCTTGGGAACCCACCTGACCAAGGCCTTAGGTGCTTCTTCAAATGCATCAATCTCCTCTTGAAGCTTGCCCTTGCCTTTTAGCTTGTGGTCTTGTGGTGGAAGATCATCTTGAGCTTGTGTTCCTTGGAAAGAAGTAGGATCATACTTCTCTTGTTGAGGAACAAACTTCATCTTGGGGTATTGATCTTCTTCCCACTCAACTCCATTGGCATTGAACTTTTTTTCAAAACCAACACCTTGATTCTTCCGGTGTCTTCCTTGCTTGTGTACAATTTCCTCAAATTGCTTACTTCCGGCAAGACTCTTGTAAACACCTTTCTCTATAATTCTCTTCAATAAGCTATTTTCTTGCTCAAGTGTAACTTGGCTAAGAGAATCATTAGTGGAATCAAGAGAATTACTAGAAGCAACAACATTGGATTTAGCATGATTGTTGTTACTACTAGAAGAAGAATCTTTCTTGTTCTTGTTGCTAGATTTAACTTGTGGCATGTAAGTAGACAAGAGTAAACGCTTGGCAATGTAAGAAGAAATTTTCTTGCGAAGATCATCATTGATTGCCTTTAAGAACTCATGCTCTGGATCAAGGTTGAGCTTTTCAAAGCGTAGCTTCTCATGAGTCTTTAAAAGTTCTCGATGATCTTCCAAGGTAGTTTCATGAGCTAACTTAAGAGTGTTTAGTTATTTAGTTAGGCGCTCAATCTCCTTCTTATCATTTTCATTCTTTTTATCTTGATTAGCATGATTGATAGCAAGTTCAGCATAGTTTTCATAACTAGAGTTGTCAACAAGTAAATCATCATCACCTAGCAAATCATCTTCATCACTATTGAAATCAACATACTCGGGGTGTGATACCTTTGGGCCTTTAGCCATGAAGCATCTTCCAATTCCTTCATTTGGTGAGTCAAATATGTCATAGGAGTTGGTTGACACAAGTGCTAGACCGGCAACACCTTCATCTTGAGTATATTCGGAGTCAGAGTGATAACTTCTTTCGGAGTGATTGTCGGAGTCGGAGCCGGATACCCATTCACCAACATGAGCTTGATGTCTTCGTTTTGTGTAGCTCTTTTATGACTTGTCCTTTCTTTCCGAATCCTTGCTTCTCCGTGATGTTCTTCGTTCATAACGGTCACCTCTACTCCTTCTCTCCCTTGGTGGTGATTCTTCTCTCCTACTTCTTCTTTTGGGAGAATATTCTCTTCTTTTGTAGGGAGTCGTACACTCATTGGAATAGTGTCCAGGTCTTCCACAATTGTAGCAATTGCGTTCACGACTTGAAGATCTTTTGTCATTGTAGGACCTTGACTTGGAACTCCTTTCCTTGCTTCTACTTTTGTAAAACTTGTTGAAGTTCTTCACCATTAGGCTCAATTATTCATTGAAGGTTTGTTTCTCACTTGATGATCTGGGAGCATCACATGAGGCTTTGTAAGCACCACTTGACTTGTTGTGAAGCTCTTCCTTATCCTTGAGTGACATCTCATGAGCAACAATTCTTCCAATGACTTCCACTGGCTTGAGATCTTTGTAATTGGGCATCATTTGGATCAATGTGCACATGGTATCATATTTTCCATCCAAGTCTCTTAGGATCTTCTTATGATGAATCTATCAGTCATCTCTTCACTTCCTAAGTCGGCAATCTCATTTGTGATGAGAGTAAGCCTAGAGTACATTTCAGCGACACCTTCACCATCCTTCATTTTGAACTTGTAAAGTTGACTTTGAAGCACATCCAATTTGGATTCCTTGACGGAGTCGGTACCTTCGTGCATATCAATGAAAGTATCTCAAATTTCCTTTGCATTCTCAAGACGGCTGATTTTATTGAATTCTTCGGGGCACAACCCGTTGAAGAGAATATCACAATCTTGAGCATTGTATTGCAGTATCTTCAACTCTTCCGCGGTAGCTTCACGGTTTGGTTCTCTCCCATCAAAGAATTCACCTTGCAAGCCAATACACACAATGGCCCAAACGGCGGGGTTATGTCCAAGAATATGCATTTTCATCTTATGCTTCCAACTAGCAAAATTTGTACCATCAAAGTAAGGACCTCTACGGTGGTAATTTCCCTCACTAGACGCCATACTCTCCTAGGTTGTGAAACCAAGGCTATGATCATCAAAAGCTATGGAAATCAAAGCAAATGGATACCAAAGCTCTGATACCACTTGTTGGATCGAAAGTATGTCTAGAGGGGGTGATTAGACTACTTGACCAAACAAAAATCTAGCCTTTTCCCAATTTTAAGTCTTGGCAGATTTTAGCAACTTAGCAAAATTCAAGTAATCAACCTACACATGCAATTCTAAGAGTATAGCAGTGGAATGTAAAACAATTGCATATGAAGGTAAAGGGAGGAGTTTGGAGGGAGCAAATGCAATGTAGACACGGAGATTTTTGGCGTGGTTCCGATAGGTGGTGCTATCGTACATCCACGTTGATGGATACTTCAACCCACGAAGGGTAACGGTTGCGCGAGTCCACGAAGGGCTCCACCCACGAAGGGTCCACGAAGAAGCAACCTTGTCTATCCCACCATGGCCATCTCCCACAAGGGACTTGCCTCACTAGGGTAGATCTTCATGAAGTAGGCGATCTCCTTGCCCGTACAAACTCCTTGGTTCAACTCCACAATCTTGACGGAGGCTCCCAAGTGACACCTAACCAATCTAGGAGACACCACTCTCCAAAAGGTAATAGATGGTGTGTTGATGATGAACTCCTTGCTCTTGTGCTTCAAATGATAGTCTCCCCAACACTCAACTCTCTCTCTCTCATAGGATTGGATTTGGTAGAAAGATGATTTGAGTGGAAAGCAACTTGGGGAAGACTAGAGATCAACATTTATGTGGTTGGAATGGAATATCTTGACCTCAACACAAGTGTAGGTGGTTTTCTCTCAAAAAATGTATGTTGGAAGTTTAGGCATGTTCTGATGGCTCTCTCCGCGAATGAAGAGTGGGTGGAGGGGACCAAATTATAAAACTCGGTCAGACCAATTTAGTTCACAATGTGACCATTAGGCATTTTGATGGGACCGACATGAAAACTCAGTGGGACCGATTCCATTAGGGTTAGGGCATAACGTAATCTCGGAGAGACTGGTTGCACAAACTCGGTGGGACCGATTTTGGTAATAGACAAACAGAGAGTTGGTCAGGCAAACTCGGTGGGACCGATTCGCTCATCTCGGTTAGACCGAAACATTACGAAGGGGAAACAGAGAGTTTGCATTGCAATCTCGGTGGGACCGATCGCTCATCTCGGTTGGACCGAAACGTTACGAAGGGAAATAGAGAGGTTGCAATCCCATCTCGGTGAGACCGAGATCCCTATCGGTGAGACCGAAGTGACTAGGGTTTGTGGAAGTGGCTATGTCAAGTGAACTTGGTGGCGCTGGATAGAAGATTTCGGGGGGGGGGGGGGGAGTTTAACTTTTGGTTTGGGACATAAGTGGATATGAGAAAGTAGTTGAGGGTTTTTGGATCATATCACTAAGCATTTTGAGCAGGTAACTCATTAAGCAACAGCTCACCCCCTCTTAATAGTATTGGCTTTTCCTATGGACTCAATGTGATCTTGGATCACTAAAAGTAAAATGTTCAGCCAATCTTTTGTCCTTAGCATTTTGAGGGGTCCACTTTCTAATCCATGCCAATCATTGAGCTTTCCTGAAATATTTATCTTAAAATAGCATTAGCTCAATGAGCTATATGTTGTTAGGAATTACCAAAACCACCCAGGGATAGTTGCACTTTCACACACCAATAACATGTATATCAAATATACCTTTCACTTTTCCATCCTTCTTATCTGCCAAGTATTTGGGGTAATTCCGCTTCCAGTGGCCATTCCCTTTGAAGTAGAAGCACTCTTCAGGCTTAGGTCTAGTTTTGGGTTTCTTCACGGGAGTGGCAACTTGCTTGCCATTTGCTACCTCTCGAGCACTGCGTTGGTTTTCCCTTGAAGAGGAAAGGGTGATGCAGCAAAGTAGCGTAACTATTTCCCTCAGCTTTTGAGAACCAAGGTATCAATCCAGTAGGAGGCCACATGCAAGTCCCTCGTACCTACACAAACAAATAAGAACCTCGCAACCAACACGATAAAGGGGTTGTAAATCCCTTCACAATCACTTATGAGAGTGAGATCTGATAGAGATAATAATGATAAGATAAATATTTTTGGTATTTTTATGATATAGATTGAAAGTAAAGATTGCAAAGTAAAAATAGATCGGAAACTTATATGATGGAAAATAGACCCGGGGGGCATAGGTTTCACTAGTGGCTTCTCTCAAGATAGCATAAGTATTACGGTGGGTGAACAAATTACTGTCGAGCAATTGATAGAAAAGCGAATAATTATGAGAATATCTAGGCATGATCATGTATATAGGCATCACGTCTGTGACAAGTAGACCGACTCATGCCTGCATCTACTACTATTACTCCACACATCGACCGCTATCCAGCATGCATCTAGAGTATTAAGTTCATAAGAACAGAGTAACGCCTTATGTAAGATGACATGATGTAGAGGGATAAACTCAAGCAATATGATATAAACCCCATCTTTTTATCCTCAATGGCAACAATACAATACGTGTCGCTTCCCTTTCTGTCACTGGGACCGAGCACCGCAAGATTGAACCCAAAGCTAAGCACTTCTCCCATTGCAAGAAAGATCAATCTAGTAGGCCAAACCAAACTGATAATTTGAAGAGACTTCCAAAGATAACCAATCATGCATAAAATATTTCAGAGAAGAATCAAATATTGTTCATAGATAGACTTGATCATAAACCCACAATTCATCGAATCTCAAAAAATACACCGCAAAAAGAGTTGCATCGAATAGATCTCCAAGAAGATCGAGGAGAACTTTGTATTGAGATTCAAAGAGAGAGAAGAAGCCATCTAGCTAATAACTATGGACCCGAAGGTCTGAAGTAAACTACCCAAACATCACCGGAGAGGCAATGGAGTTGATATAGAGGCCCTCCGTGATCAATGCCCCCTCCGACGGAGCTCCGGAAAAGGCCCCAAGATGGGATCTCTTGGGTACAGAAGGTTGCGGCACTGGAAATAGGGTTTTGTGGTGCTCCTGGATGTTTTCGGGGTATGTGTGTAACGCCCACGATGCAGCTATATCTCCCACGTGTCGGAGCACGACTTAAAGGCATAACTGTATTGTAGGCATGTCGCAAGAGGGGTAATCTTTACACATCCCATGTACTGAATAAGAAAGAGGTACAGAGTTGGCTTACAATCGCCACTTCACAGAATACATAAATATAGCATTACATCATCCAGAATACAATCAAGGTCCGACTACGGAACCAAAATAAAGACAACGCCAAATGCATAAGATCCCCGATCGCCCCAACTGGTCTCCACTACTGATCGTCTGGAAATGAAACGTAGTAACGTCCCGAGTCCTCGTCGAACTCCCACTTGAGTTCAGTCGCATCCCCTGGAATGGCATCATCGACGCCTGCATCTGGTTTTGGAAGTAATCTGTGAGTCACGGGGACTCAACAATCTCACACCCTCGTGATCAAGACTATTTAAGCTTATGGGTAGGGAAAGGTAGTGAGGTGGAGCTGCAGCAAGCACTAGCATATATGGTGGCTAACATATGCAAATGAGAGCGAGAAGAGAAAGCAAAGCATGGTCGAGAAGCTGCAAAGATAAAGAAGTGATCCTAAAACTACTTACGTTCACGCATAACACAAGACCGTGTTCTATTCCCGGACTCTATCGAAAAGAGACCATCATGGCTACACACGCTGTTCATGCATTTTAATTAAGTTTAGTGTCAAGTTTTCTACAACCGGATATTAACAAATTCCCATCTGCCCATAACCGCGGGCACGGCTTTAGAAAGTTCAAAAACCCTATAGGGGTGTCCCAACTTAGCCCATCACAAGCTCTCACGGTCAACGAAGGATATTCCTTCTCCCAGGATGGCCCGATCAGACTCGGAATCCCGGTTACAAGACATCTCGACAATGGTAAAACAAAACTAGCAAAGCCGCCCGATGTGCCGACAAATCCCGATAGGAGTCGCACATATCTCGTTCTCAGGGTACACCGGATAGGTCAAGCTACGAGTAAAACCAACCCTCGAGTTGCCCCGAGGTGGCCCCGCAGGCTGCCCATTTCGGACCAACACTCAGAGGAGCACTGGTTGGGGGGGTTTAAAAATAAAGATGACCCTCGGGCTCGCGAAAACCCAAGGGAAGGTTATAGGTTGTTAGGGAAATGTAAAACCAAGGTTGGGCCTTGCTGGAGGAGTTTTATTCAAGGCGAACTGTCAAGGGGTTCCCATTATAAACCAACCGCGTAAGGAACGCAAAATCAAGGAACATAACACCGGTATGACGGAAACTAGGGCGGCAAGAGTGGAACAAAACACTAGGCATAAGGCCGAGCCTTCCACCCTTTAGCAAGTATATAGATGCATTAAAGTAAACAAGATATAATAATGATATCCCAACAATAAACATGTTCCAACAAGGACAAACTCCAATCTTCACCTGCAACTAGCAACGCTATAAGAGGGGCTGAGCAAAGCGGTAACATAGCCAAACAACGTTTGCTAGGACAAGGTGGGTTAGAGGTTTGACATGGCAATGTGGGAGGCATGATAAAGCATGTGGTAGGTATCGCGGCATAGGCATAGCAATAGAGCGAGCAACTAGCAAGCAAAGATAGAAGTGATTTCGAGGGTATGGTCATCTTACCTGCAAAGTTCTCCGGGTTGGCATAAGCTTGATCCTTGATAGCGTACTCAATGGGTTCCTCAATCATGTACTCGTCTCCCGGCTCTACCCAAAGCAAGAACACAAGCAAAGGAAACCACAATCAACCATGGTGCAATGCGCAAGCAACATGATGCAAAACATGGCATGATATGCGGGATGTAATATGCAATGCATATGCATGCTCCAGAAGGAAAAGATTGAACCAAGTCTCAACTTGGAAAACCAAGTGCGCCGCTGGAAAGATGTGTTGATTTCGGTTGAAATCGATATAAAGATCACCGGAAACGGATGCACAGTTTGCAAATGGCAAGCAAAACAATAATGACATGATTCTGCGATTAACAACACGATGCCATCTAAAATGCAACAAGAAACTAAGCTACTGCACTCTAACATAGCAACAAAGCACATGACAGTGATCCACTCAAGATGCTTGACAAAAGATGAACACTAAGCTATGGCTAAATCACACAAGAGCAGGTTCAAACAAGCATGGCAAAAGTGCAAAAGATATCATCTTCACAGACTTGGCGAAAATAACATGTCAGGAATTAACATCAGGAAGCAATGTTTAGAGCAAGATAACAACATGCTACAGGATTCGAACATAGCAACACAAGGCATGGCATGAAACTACTCAAAGCATATAACAAAATTCCCTTACTGACCATAAGCCAAAAAGGATCAGAAGATAAGATGGCACCCATGTAAACATAGCAAGTTTCGTTAATAGATTCAGACTTAGCAGAAAACTGGACATGGCAAAAACAGAGTTACGTAGGCATGTTTGCGAGCTTGATGCACTCAACACAAGGCATTTCATGACAAGCTAAGCATACACCCAGCAAGAAGACATGTTCAAGAAGCCAACCATGACAAGAACAAACTTATAGCATGCATGGATCAACTACAACAACCTTGGCAAAATTGATTAACACGTAAACAATCTGCTAGGAACATTTTATAGCAAAAGTAGAGCAAGATTGAGTCATGCTAGGGTACTCCATAATTGCAAACAAAGACATGGATGGATAGAACATAACAATATGCTCAAATCATCCTTACTGAACATGCTCAAAAGTGGCATGGATCACTCTGTAGCAACATGAATACATGGCTTAAAAATAACATCAGGGAAAAGACAGTAGAATTCTAAGTCCCTGAAATCAGCAATATCACGAGAGCTACTTTGCATGCTTGTGCTAGTTACCACATTGATCACAAAAATACATGGCATACACCCCTGTAAAGATGGCATGGCATAGCCCAAAACACATGTAGGGCTCAAGTTCATAGGAGGCACACATTAATCATGGCAAAAATGACAAATGCTCGTACTCTGATAAGAAACAGAAACTAACATTTTATAGCACTCTTGCAACAGCATTTTAGGCATCAAGATGGACTCAAATGAGCCTGATGCAATGGAACAAAATGAAGAGGACATCCTAACGAACATTTTGATATGCCGCACGCACGAAAGGAAGCTACGATAACAGAGTTATGGCATGATGAAGAATGCTTGAAAAAATAACAGAAAAGTGACTTAGATATATTTATACCCTCAGTCAGATCTAGGGTTCGTCGTGGGCCCGCGAGCCTAGGTCAACTCCGGCGAGGTCGTGGCTGCTGATGGGGCTCCGGCGAGCTCCCAAGGACGACAGGGAGGTGAAGAAGAGGCGGATACGGCCTTGGCGCTCCGGATCCGGGGGGTCTTCGGGCGGCGGCGAGCTAAGAGGCAGCGCGGGGCAGCGCGGCGGCCGGCGAAGTAGCGGCGGCGCCGGGCGGAGAGGAGGAGGGAGACGGGCGGTGCCGTGCGGGCCGGCTGCGGGCTTCCGCGGGCCCGGCAGCGAAGTGGGCGCAGGGTGGTGACGTGGCGAGCCCTGATTGGGAGCGGGCGGCGGCGGATGCGTGTCCGGCGGTGGGAGGACACGTCCGGCGTGGAGAGGGGAAATTTTTTAGGGTTTCATTTGAGATTGGACGGGGAAGGCACCTATTTATACATAGAAGGAGCTAGGAGAGTCCAAATGGAGTGCAGTTTTCGGCCACGCGATCATGATCGAACGGCCGAAAGGATGGAGGGGGTTTGGATGGGTTTTGAGCCACTTTGGAGGGGTGTTGGGCTGCAACACACACGAGGCCTTTACGGTTCCTCGGTTAACCGTTGGAGTATCAAACGAAGTCCAAATGTCACAAAACTTGACAGGCGGTCAACCGGTGGTATACCAAGGCCGCTTGGTAAGTCTCGGTCCAATCTGAGAACGTTTAACGCTCGCACACGAAAAAAGGCAAAAGGGAGGCGCCATAGGGCATAGGAGTGCCGGAATGCAAAATGGACAACGGGGAAAATGCTCGGATGCATGAGACGAAGACGTATGCAAATGTGATGCACATGATGACATGATATGATATGCATGACATGGACAACATGCAAAACGAAGACAAAACCCAACCACGAGGGAATATCATAACTTAGAGCCGAAAATGGCAAGAGTTGGAATACAAATATGGCAAGTTACATACGGGGCGTTACAATGTGAACATATATAGGAGGAAGAAGTAGGTCGGTTAAGCCATGAGGGGCCCACGAGGGGGGAGGGGGTGCCTAGGGCGGTAGGCGTGCCCCCTACCCCGTGGACTCCTCGTCCGTTTCTTGACGTCCACTCCAAGTCCTCTGGATCACGTTTGTTCCAAAAATCACGCTCCCGAAGGTTTCATTCCGTTTGGACTCCGTTTGATATTACTTTTCTGCGAAATACTGAAATAGGCAAAAAACAACAATTTGCATTGGGCCTTGGGTTAATAGGTTAGTCCCAAAAATAATATAAAATTGTAAAATAAAGCCCATTAACATCCAAAACAGATAATATAATAGCATGGAACAATCAAAAATTATAGATACGTTGGAGACGTATCACCATTCTTTCTTGAAGTTCCCTTTCTTTTCCTTTGCCCCTTTTCTTGAAACTAGTGGTCTTGTTAACCATCAACACTTGATGCTCTTTCTTGATTTCTACCTTTGCTGATTTTAGCATTGCGAAGGGCTCGGGAATCATTTTCATCATCCCTTGCATATTATAGTTCATCACGAAGTTCCAGTGACTTGGTGATAGTGACTAGAGAACTCTATCAATCACTATCTTATCTGGAAGATTAACTCCCACTTGATTCAAGTGATTGTAGTACTCAGACATTCTGAGCACATGCTCACTGGTTGAGCTATTCTCCTCCGTCTTGTAGGCAAAGTACTTGTCAGAGGTCTCATACCTCTCAACTCGGGCATGAGTCTGAAATACCAATTTCAGCTCTTGGAACATCTTATATGCTCCGTGGCGTTCAAAATGTTTTTGAAGTCCCGGTTCTAAGCCGTAAATCATGGCGCACTAAACTATCAATTAGTCATCATACCGAGCTTGCCAAACGTTCATAGCGTCCGCATCTGCTCCTGCAATAGGTCCGTCACCTAGCGGTGCATCAAGGACATGATTCTTCTGTGCAGCAATGAGGATAATCCTCAGATCACGGATCCAGTCTGCATCATTGCTACTATCATCTTTCAACTTATTTTTCTCTAGGACCATATCAAAAATAAACGGGGAGCTATAGCGTGAGCTATTGATCTACAACATAATTTGCAAATACTATCAGGACTAAGTTCATGATAAATTAAAGTTCAATTAATCATATTACTTAAGAACTCCCACTTAGATAGACATCCATCTAGTCATCTAAATGATCACGTGATCCATATCAACTAAACCATGTCCGATCATCACGTGAGATGGAGTAGTTTTCAATGGTGAACATCTCTATGTTGATCATATCTACTATATGATTCACGTTCGACCTTCCGGTCTCAGTGTTCCGAGGCCATATCTACATATGCTAGGCTCATGCAGTTTAACCCGAGTATTCCACGTGTGCAAAACTAGCTTGCACCCGTTGTATGTGAACGTAGAGCTTATCACACCCGATCATCACGTGGTGTCTCGGCACGACGAACTGTAGAAACGGTGCATACTCAGGGAGAACACTTGTACCTTCAAATTTATTGAGGGATCATCTTATAATGCTACTGCCGTACTAAGCAAAATAAGATGCATAAAGGATAAACATCACATGCAATCAAAATATGTGACATGATATGGCCATCATCATCTTGCGCCTTTGATCTCCATCTCCAAAGCACCGTCATGATCTCCATCGTCACCGGCTTGACACCTCGATCTCCATCGTAGCGTCGTTGTCATCTCGCCAACTGATACGTCTCCATCGTATCTATAATTTTTGATTGTTTAATGCCAATATTATACAAGTTTTACATACTTTTGGCAAATTTTTATATGATTTATTGGACTAACCTATTGATCCAGTGCCTAGTTGCAGTTCCTGTTTTCTGCATGTTTTTTGTATCGCAGAGTATCCATATTAAACGAAGTCCAAATGCAATAAAGTTTTACGGAGAATTATTTTGGAATATATGTGATTTTTGAGAGTTGGAATCACCGCAAACGGAGGCCCACACAAGGCACAAGACACCAGGGCGCGCCAGAGGCCCCTAGCGCGTTGTGGTGGGTTGTGCCCACCTTGTACGTCGGTTGGACCTCTACTTCGGTCGCAAGGAAGCTTATATCCAAAAAAAATCATGTTAAAATCTCAGCGCTGTAACATCCCAAATTTTCAATTTGGAATGTTATACACTAGATCATCATGCATAACATATTTTCTTGCATCTTGGCCGATCCTAGAAATTTCACGCAACTCAAGGACCTCCGGAGAGAGTTGGAGATTTCGTTATTTTCATATTTGAGGGTTTCTCAAATTTTGAAAAGAGGATCGTTTGGTTTATTTGTTTTATCTTCAATAAATTTTCCGGTGTCAAAATATGAGAGAGGGAATAATATGACTTTCCCAAAATTTAGGAAAAATGAAGATTTAATAAATAGATCAATTTTTGTTTGCCGGAGTTTTATTTGCATTTTATTTGGATAGGGAAAAATGCGCGTTTTCGAAAATTGCATTTTAGGTCCGGAGAAAAGTTCATTTTGTTCGGCTCATTTTTAGGAGTCGGGGGAAAATTTACTTTAGATTTTTCGGAGTTCGTTTAGATCTCTTTTTGTTTTTTTTCTCTGCGCGCTGAACTTATTTAAAAAAAAAAAAAAAAAACTGGACCAAGGCCGGCCAGGCCAAGGCCCAGCCGGGCCGAAAGGCCCACCGCGCCCCAGGCCACCGCGTGCCTAGCGCCAGGCGCCAGGGAGCCGGCGCCGCCGCCTCTTGCTCTACGAATCCTTTTAGGATTCTAGGGTAGCCCTTGCCCCTTTTTCCTTTGTTTCGTTATTCCTAGTCCTACTCCGTATATTCTTTCCTATTCCTAGTCTAATTCCTTGCCCTCTACCCCAAGTAAACCCCTCCCCTCCCCAATATAAATACCCAAGCACCCCCCCTCTAAATCATCAAACCCAAAGCCTAGAGCACCCTCCACCCACCGCCGCGCCGCCGCCCCCCCACACCGCGCGCCCGCCGCACCTTGCCCCGCCGCCGCCCCACGCCGCCGCCGGAGCCCCTCACCGGAGACCTCGCCGAGGTTGCCCCGCGTCTCTTTTCTCGGATCGTTTTCTTCTAATCGTTCCGATTCTTTTCTTCTCTAAACCGTTCCGGTTTTCTAGATCGGTTTTTCGTTCGGTTTTTCTTCTCCGAAACCCTAGATCGGATTCGTTTTCTTCTCCGATTTAGTTGCTTTGGACCGTTCGCCGGACCGTTCGTCCTAACGAACGTGATCAATGGATTTTTCTAGGTTAACGACGTCAGTTCGTTTAACCGTTCTTCTTTTTCTTTTCGTCAGATTTATTCCGCGATCGCGATCTTAGATCCGATCTTCTTTCTAGTCATTCTTTTCGCTCGTTTATCGGAATCAGGTGATTCAAGCGCCTGGAGTTTCGTCTCGAAATCGCCGTTACGTCTAATCAACTTGAACAAGCTTTTGCCCCGATAAAAATTTGACCTAGTTTAAACTTGCTAGAACCAAGTTGTTTTCTTCCGCCATTTGTTTTCCGTTTCTTTGTTCGGTTCGTTCTTTCTTTGCAACCGGAGTTCTTAAATTGAACTTTCTGGTTTGTTCTCTTGTTCGAGTTTTAGCTGTGCATTAGATGAGTACTTATTGTATGCTTGTTGTTTGTCTGCGATAGATTACCCGGATTGCGCCGCTTGTTACTTCGAAACCCTAGGACTCACGGATCATCAGCAAGGCAAGTAACACTTTGATCATACCTTTTCTGCAACCCATGTTTTATTGCATTAGATCAATCCTCACACATTGCATGATTAGGATCTAATTAAATTGTGGGATGGGAAGTAGATGAGGTAGTACCTATTACCTGTATTATTATGAAACCTTTGGGAGCTACTTCTACGTTTGCTTATTATTATGCCATGCTATGCTAGTAGACGTGGATTGGGTGAGTGATATCCATGACAGATGTGAGTTGATAATTTTAATGGTTTATCTAAGGTGGCAACTTAAACGCACATCTGGGTGGATTGAGGCACCTGATGTCTATCAGGACTTGCCTATTTTTTTTTGGACCGCCACCCAGGCTCAAAGGGATCATAAGATCTTTCATGCTAGAAACTTCCGTGTGCAGCCACAAGCCATTATGGGCTCTGGCATAGTTGACTAAGTTGTGCGAACTCTTACGGGGTGGACTAGCAGATGTAGGGGTTGTAGGTGGTACGGTCTACCCCACATGTAAGGTGCTAGCGCTTCTGAAAGACTGTGTCTCGGTCATCCGTCTTCTCAAACACCATGTAGTGCGAGAAATCAAACGGAGGCGATCGAGTCTTGGTGGGGAAAAGTGCGCAAACCTCTGCAGAGTGTACAAACTAATCATGATTAGCCGTGTCCCCGTTATGGACAACTTGAGTATCTAGTACTTGAAATATCATTGTGATCTCAACATGTTACTTCTAATTAATCGTTGTTGGGTTTTTATTATTTTTTAATTGGGATTGGAGAATGCTGTCAACCATTCTCAATGTTTCACAACCACATGAATAGTTAAATAAATTTATTCCTTTGCAGTAGGGAAAAATTGGCTTTACGCAAAAACTGTATAGAGCTTCCACAGCCATATATGCATATAGTATAGCTGTTTCATTCCATTACTCTCTATGTGTTACTTGCCAGCATATTCCATGTGCTGACCCATTTTCGGGCTGCAACGTTAATGTTGCAGACTTTTTCAGACGACGATTGAGGGGTTTAGGTCGTGGTTCCTATACTCAGTGATGCCGCTGGAGTTGATGGACCCATTTATCTTCCAAGTCTTCCGCTGTTATTTTTATTATATGGCCTTAAGCCATATTCAGTGTAATAAGTTCTTTTTGAGCCATCGATGTAATAAGTGTGTGATTGCAACTCTGCTATAAAACCTCGATGTACTGTGTGGTGTCAGCATTACTGATCCAGGGATGACACCGTAGCACAGTAGACGTGATCCATTCGGGTCAGGTCGCTACAGAGATGGTATCAGAGCACACGCTGACTGTAGGACACGACCACTAAGTTAAAGCCATAGATCACTATTCTCTCCTCATTTTCTAACTCCTCATCTTTTCTACTCTATTAGGATGACGAACGTGAAGATTAAGTACGCTCAACCGGATGAAGGCACACCATTTGGATTTCACCTGAAGGAAGTCACCAAGTACCTGAACATTGGATTACCAAGCTTCACGGGAACCTTCAACGCCACTCTGCCTGAAGAGGAGCGCTGGAAGATTCAAGCTCACGTTCCGGGAAGGACATTCGCGCCAATCACGAAGCCCATAGATAGTGTTTTCAATGCACCAACCTGGAGTCTGGGAAGGAGCATGGCAGCTCATATCACCATAGGACGCATTGGAGAAGTTTATCAAGAAGACCTCAAGGACACTATCTACCAGATTTGCGGACGCCGAGATGAACAATGGGAGTTAGTCAGCACCAAGAAGGATAGATCCATTGCAGCATTCATCCAGGAGTTAAACCAGCACATTCGACGCCACGAGAACCAGATGTGCAATGATATGATGAGTTGAAGAATGCGAAGGCAAGGATCATCGAGCTAGAAGGAGAACTGAAGTCTACACGCAAGGACTACATGGACGAGATCGTAGCTCTAGCAAGGCACAATTGCGATCTTAAGCAGGAGATTGAAGAACTCAAGAGCAAGTTAGCATCCCAGGAGGACGACGAGTACGTCGCATGTCCGGACAACTACATCATCATCGACGACACCGATTCGGATCCAAGTGAACCCGACTTTGAAGACGAAGCTGGAGCAGATATCATGGAGTCTTCCACCGGTTCAAATTTCTAGATGACCGACCACCAGATAGTAGTAGTTTCCCCCATGTAAAACATTATAGTCGAGCACTTTTGCGATAGTTTTAGACCGTTTGTAAGCCCTTGTTTGATTGATTGAAGTGATTTTGTGTGCATTTGCCTCATGTGCATATGGGTAGTGTTTTCCCTTTAGACCCCTCTATTCTTAATTCTCGTCTTTTCTAAACCCTCAGATGCCTCCAAGACGTGACAATGGATTTCCACCGGAGCTCACTCAGTTGATCCAGCAGCAGAATCAATTGATGCAGATGTTAGTTCAGAACCAACAGAACAACAACAACAACCCACCACCACCACCACCTGTTGACCACTTAGCCCGTTTTCTTAGGCTGAATCCGCCGGTGTTTTCCAGTAGCACCGAGCCGATAGTAGCAGACGATTGGCTCCGCAAGATAGGAAGGGAGTTGACCACTGCAGGATGCACGGATGGTGAGAAAGTGAAGTTTGCCGCTCACCAGCTTGACGGACCCGCGGCAGCATGGTGGGAGAATTTCACAGCCACTTACCCAGTTGACACTGTCACATGGGATCAGTTTCAGCAAGCTTTCCGCACTGCCCATGTTTCAGCAGGAGCTATGGCCATAAAGAAGCGTGAGTTTCGCAACTTACGCCAAGGAGGAAGGACTATTGGCCAGTATGTGGAGGAAGTTTAGTAAGCTAGCCCGTTATGCCCCAGATGACGTTGCTACGGATGCAGCTAAGCAGGAGAAGTTTCTGGAAGGACTGAATGATGAACTAAGCATGCAGTTGATGGTAGCGAGTTTCAACAACTACCAGGAGTTGGTAGATCGTGCCATCATGATTGAAGGGAAGCAACAGCAGATTGAGAACCGTAAGAGGAAGTATGGGACAGGGAAGTATACTCTGGAGCCCAGCAGAAGCCCTGTTTTACCCCTAAACGGGGATTTCAGTTTCAGCATCACCCATGGAGGAGGTAGCATGCACACCATAATGGCCACAAGAATGGTAATGGGAAATGAGGAAGCAATGGACAGAACCAGCCATCCCATCGACCCCAACCAAGAGAGATCTGAGTAATGTCACCTTGTTTCAAGTGTTCGCAGACCCGGACATTATGCCAATGAATGTCCTGAAGGCCAGAATGGAAATGGCAACTGGAAGCTCTGGAAGAAGCCGAACCCTTTCAATAGGGACAGGTGAACACATTAAATGTGGAGGAGGTCGAAGATCAGCCCGATGCCGGTAATCGGTAAGTTTTGGTTAAGTCATTTACTGCACTCGTTCTTTTTGACACTGGTGCATCGGCATTCATACATATCAAGGGGATTCGTGGATAAGTATAACCTGCCAACCCAAGCCCTTAGGTCACCCAATGTTAGTAAGCTCACCAGGAGCAGAGTTTATGGCTTACACGGATGGTGTGATCGTTACCATTAAGGATTGGTAACTATGTGTTTCCCTCAGACCTAATAGTATTGGAATCTCAAGGATTGGATGTGATATTAGGCATGGATTGGTTATCAAAGTATGAAGGGAATATTGAGTGTGCTAGTAAGTCAATTTTTCTTACTACACCAGAAGGGAGAAGGATCAAGTATGTATCCCGGCATGTACCAAAAGGACACAAGTGAATTGCCTAACAGGAGTTGTGCAAGAAGAAGTACCAGTGGTAAAGGATTTTCCTGATGTATTTCCTGAGGAATTGCCAGGCATGCCACCGGATAGAGACATTGAGTTTTTTGATTGAGTTATTGCCAGGCACAAGGCCCAATATCGAAGCGACCATATAGGATGCCAGCAAAGGATTTGGTGGAAATTAAGAATCAGATTAAGGAGTTATTGGATAAAGGTTACATTCGCCCAAGTTCTTCACCTTGGGGATCACCCGTACTTCTAGTGGAAAAGAAGGATGGATCATTAAGGATGGTTGTAGATTATCGGGGATTGAATGAAGTAACCATCAAGAATAAGTACCCACTGCCAATGATCAACGATCTGTTTGATCGGTTGCAAGGAGCTAAAGTGTTTTCCAAGATCGATTTGCGATCAGGGTACCATCAATTGAAGATTCGAGAGCAGGACATACCTAAGACAGCATTCACCACGAGATATGGACTGTATGAGTATACCGTTATGTCATTTGGATTGACTAACGCGCCTGCCTATTTTATGAACCTGATGAACAAAGTGTTTATGGAGTTTTTGGATAAGTTCGTCGTAGTGTTCATTGATGACATCCTGGTTTATTCAAAGAATGAAGAGGAGCATAAGGAACATTTGCGTTTGGTTTTGGAGAAACTAAGGGAACATCAGTTATATGCCAAATTCAGCAAATGTGAGTTTTGGTTGAAGGAAGTTGGATTCCTCGGACACGTTATATCCGGAGAAGGTATAGCAGTTGACCCCACAAAGGTTGAGACCGTAACCGAATGGGAAGCACCAACAACAGTTGGAGAGATCCGGAGTTTTCTTGGACTCGCAGGATACTACCGGAGATTTATTGAGAATTTCTCAAAAATTGCGAAGCCTATGACGGAGTTGTTGAAGAAGGATACTAAGTTCAAATGGACTGAGGAGTGTGAGGCTAGTTTTCAGGAGTTGAAGAAACGATTGGTTACCTCACCAGTGTTGATATTGCCAGATCAGACCAAGGATTATGAGGTGTATTGCGACGCTTCACGTCGAGGACTTGGAGCAGTGCTTATGCAGGAAGGAAGAGTTGTTTCGTATGCTTCACGACAACTGAAGCCTCATGAGTTGAATTATGCCACGCATGATTTGGAGTTAGCAGCCGTAGTGCATGCATTGAAGACGTGGAGACATTTCCTCATTGGAAATCATTGTGAGGTGTACACGGATCACAAGAGTTTGAAGTACATTTTCACGCAGAAGGAGTTGAACCTCAGACAAAGGAGATGGTTGGAGCTCATCAAGGATTATGACATGAGATTGCATTACCATCCCGGAAAAGCTAATGTAGTAGCTGACGCATTGAGCCGTAAGAGCCATGTCAATACTCTAATGACGGGGAAAATACCCAAGGAGTTAGCAGAAAACCTTCGTGAGCTATGTTTGGAAATAGTTCCGAGAGGCTATGTAGCAGCATTGGAGATTCAGTCAACATTGATGGATAAGATCAGAGAAGCTCAGAAATCTGACAAGGAGATTGCTGCTATAAAGGAGAAACTTAGCAAAGGAAAAGCAAAGGGATTTCGTGAGGATGAGCACGATACCCTATGGTTTGAGGACCGTGTTTATGTGCCCAATGACCCGGAGATCAGGAAGTTGATTTTGCAGGAGGCACATGATTCACCGTATTCGATTCACCCAGGGAATACCAAGATGTATTTGGATTTGAAGGAAACATTCTGGTGGACCGGAATGAAGAAGGATATTGCAGCATATGTAGCAGTTTGTGACGTATGTCAGAGAGTAAAGGCGGAGCATTCATAAGCCAGTCAAGATTCTCGATTATGCCAGCAGAGTTACCCGCAGCAAGGTTATCAAGTTTTGCAAAGTTCAGTGGAACCACCATTCAGAGGATGAAGCCACCTGGGAGAGAGAAGAAGATTTGCTCAAAGACCACCCTCACCTATTTTCTAGCCAACCCGAATCTCGAGGGCGAGATTCATCTTAAGGGGGGTAGGTTTGTAACATCCCAAATTTTCAATTTGGAATGTTATACACTAGATCATCATGCATAACATATTTTCTTGCATCTTGGCCGATCCTAGAAATTTCACGCAACTCAAGGACCTCCGGAGAGAGTTGGAGATTTCGTTATTTTCATATTTGAGGGTTTCTCAAATTTTGAAAAGAGGATCGTTTGGTTTATTTGTTTTATCTTCAATAAATTTTCCGGTGTCAAAATATGAGAGAGGGAATAATATGACTTTCCCAAAATTTAGGAAAAATGAAGATTTAATAAATAGATCAATTTTTGTTTGCCGGAGTTTTATTTGCATTTTATTTGGATAGGGAAAAATGCGCGTTTTCGAAAATTGCATTTTAGGTCCGGAGAAAAGTTCATTTTGTTCGGCTCATTTTTAGGAGTCGGGAAAAATTTACTTTAGATTTTTCGGAGTTCGTTTAGATCTCTTTTTGTTTTTTTTCTCTGCGCGCGGAAACTATTTATAAAAAAAAACAAAAAAAAAAAACTGGACCAAGGCCGGCCAGGCCAAGGCCCAGCCGGGCCGAAGGCCACCGCGCGCCTAGCGCCAGGCGCCAGGGAGCCGGCGCCGCCGCCTCTTGCTCTACGAATCCTTTTAGGATTCTAGGGTAGCCCTTGCCCCTTTTTCCTTTGTTCGTTATTCCTAGTCCTACTCCGTTTATTCTTTCCTATCCCTAGTCTATTTCTTGCCCTCTACCCCAAGTAAACCCCTCCCCTCCCCAATATAAATACCCAAGCACCCCCCTCTAAATCATCAAACCCAAAGCCTAGAGCACCACCCCACACCCGCGCCGCCGCCGCACCTTGCCCACGCCACCGCCCTACGCCGCCGCCGCCGGAGCCCCTCACCGGAGACCTCGCCGAGGTTGCCCCGCGTCTCTTTTTCTCGGATCGTTTTCTTCTAATCGTTCCGATTCTTTTCTTCTCTAAACCGTTCCGGTTTTCTAGATCGGTTTTTCGTTCGGTTTTTCTTCTCCGAAACCCTAGATCGGATTCGTTTTCTTCTCCGATTTAGTTGCCTTTGGACCGTTCGCCGGACCGTTCGTCCTAACGAACGTGATCACCGGATTTTTCTAGGTTAACGACGTCCGTTCGTTTAACCGTTCTTCTTTTTCTTTTCGTCGGATTTATTCCGCGATCGCGATCTTAGATCCGATCTTCTTTCTAGTCTTTCTTTTCGCTCGTTTATCGGAATCAGGTGATTCAAGCGCCTGGAGTTTCGTCTCGAAACCGCCGTTCCGTCTAATCAACTTGAACAAGTTTTTGCCCCGGTAAAATTTGACCTAGTTTCAACTTGCTAGAACCGAGTTGTTCTCTTTCGCCGTTTGTTTTGGTTTCTTTGTTCGGTTCTTTCTTTCTTCTCAACCGGAGTTCTTAAGTTGAACCTTCTGGTTCGTTCTCTTGTTCGAGTTTTACCTGTGCATTAGATGAGTACTTATTGTATGCTTGTTGTTTGTCTGCGATAGATTACCCGGATTGCGCCGCTTGTTACTTCGAAACCTTAGGACTCGCGGATCATCAGCAAGGCAAGTAACACTTTGATCATACCTTTTCTACAACCCATGTTTTACTGCATTAGATCCATCCTCACACATTGCATGATTAGGATCTAATTAAATTGTGGGATGGGAAGTAGATGAGGTAGTACCTATTACCTGTATTACTATGAAACCTTTGGGAGTTACTTCTACGTTTGCTTATTATGCCATGCTATGCTAGTGGACGTGGATTGGGTGAGTGATATCCATGACAGATGTGAGTTGATAATTTTAATGGTTTATTTAAGGTGGCAACATAAACACACATCTGGGTGGATTGAGGCACCTGATGTCTATCAGGACTTGCCTGTTTTTTTGGACCGCCACCCAGGCTCAAAGGGATCATAAGATCTTTCATGCTAGAAACTTCCGTGTGCAGCCACAAGCCATTATGGGCTCTGGCATAGTTGACTAAGTTGTGCGAACTCTTACGGGGTGGACTAGCAGATGTAGGGGTTGTAGGTGGTACGGTCTACCCCACATGTAAGGTGCTAGCGCTTCTGAAAGACTGTGTCTCGGTCATCCGTCTTCTCAAACACCATGTAGTGCGAGAAACCAAACGGAGGCGATCAAGTCTTGTGGGGAAAAGTGCGCAAACCTCTGCAGAGTGTACAAACTAATCATGATTAGCCGTGTCCCGGGTTATGGACAACTTGAGTATCTAGTACTTGAATATCATTGTGAATCTCAACATGTTACTTCTAATTAATGTTGTTGGGTTTTAATTATTTTTAATTGGGATTGAGAATGCTGTCAACCATTCTCAATGTTTCACAACCACCATGATAGTTAAATAAATTTATTCCTTTGCAGTAGGGAAAAATTGGCTTTACGCAAAACTGTAACCATAGAGCTTTCCACCAGCCATATATGCATATAGTATAGCTGTTTCATTCCATTACTCTCTATGTGTTACATTGCCAGCATATTCCATGTGCTGACCCGTTTTCCGGCTGCAACGTTAATGTTGCAGACTTTTCAGACGACGATTGAGGTGCGTTTAGGTCGTGGCCCTATACTCAGTGATGCCGCTGGAGTTGATGGACCCATTTATCTTCCGAGTCTTCCGCTGTTATTTCTATTATATGGCCTTAAGCCATATTCAGTGTAATAAGTTCTTTTTGAGCCATCGATGTAATAAGTGTGTGATTGCAACTCTGCTATAAAACCTCGATGTACTGTGTGGTGTCAGCATTACTGATCCAGGGATGACACCGTAGCACAGTAGACGTGATCCATTCGGGTCAGGTCGCTACAAGCGCAATCGGAGTTACGAATCTCCGGGAATATAAGAAACGGTTTTCAGCCAGATCTGGGGAGCGCGAAATAGAAGAGAATAGAGAGGGAGATCCAATCTCGGAGGGGCTCCCGCCCCTCCGTCGCCATGGAGACCATGGACCGAAGGGGAACTCTCCTCCCATCTAGGGGGAGGCCAAGGAAGAAGAAGGAGGGGGCTCTCCCCCCTCGCTTCCGGTAGCGCCGGAGTGCTGTCGGGGGCAACGATCGGGACGGCGATCTACATCAACAATCTTGCTACCATCAACACCAACTCTCTCCCCCTCTATGTAGTGGTGTAACACCTCTTCCCCCACTGTAATCTCTACTTAAACATGGTGCTCAACTCCATACATTATTTCCCAATGATCTATGGTTATCCTATGATGTTTGAGTAGATTTGTTTTGTCCTGTGGGTTAATCGTGATCTTGGTTGGTATGATTGTATATTTTATTTATGGTGCTGTCCTATGGTGCCCTCCGTCTCGCGCAAATGTGAGGGTCCCCCACTGTAGGGTGTTGCAATATGTTCATGATTTGCTTGCGGTGGGTTGCGAGAGCGACAGAAACTTAAACCCGAGTAGGTGGGTTATGGCGTATGGGAGTAAAGAGGACTTGATACTTAATGCTATGGTTGGGTTTCACGACCTTACTGATCTTTAGTAGTTACGGATGCTTGCTAGAGTTCCAATCATAAGTGCATATGATCGAAGTAGAGAAAGTATGTTAGCTCATGCCTCTCCCTCATATAAAATTGCAAGAATGATTACCAGTACCTGTTATCGATTGCCTAGGGATAAATGACTTTCTTATTGACAAAAGTGATAACCCACAAGTATAGGGGATCGCAACAGCTTTCGAGGGTAGAGTATTCAACCCAAATTTATTGATTTGACACAAGGGGAGCCAAAGAATATTCTCAAGTATTAGCAGCTGAGTTGTCAATTCAACCACACCTGGAAACTTAGTATCTACGGCAAAGTGTTTAGTAGCAAAGTAATATGATAGTGGTGGTAGCGACAACAAAAGTAAAGACAACAAAAGTAATGTTTTTGGTATTTTGTAGTGATTGTAACAGCAGCAGCGGGAAAGTAAATAAGCGTAAACCAGTATATGGAAAACTCGTAGGCACCGGATCAGTGATGGATGATTATGCCGGATGCGGTTCATCATGTAACAGTCATAACATAGGGTGACACAGAACTAGATCCAATTCATCAATGTAATGTAGGCATGTATTCCGTATATAGTCATACGTGCTTATGGAAAAGAACTTGCATGACATCTTTTGTCCTACCCTCCCGTGGCAGCGGGGTCCTATTGGCAACTAAGGGATATTAAGGCCTCCTTTTAATAGAGAACCGGAACAAAGCATTAGCACATAGTGAATACATGAACTCCTCAAACTATGGTCATCACCGGGAGTGGTCCCGATTATTTTCACTTCGGGGTTGCCGGATCATAACACATAGTAGGTGACTATAGACTTGCAAGATAGGATCAAGAACTCACATATATTCATGAAAACATAATAGGTTTAGATCTGAAATCATGGCACTCGGGCCCTAGTGACAAGCATTAAGCATAGCAAAGTCATAGCAACATCAATCTCAGAACATAATGGATACTAGGGATCAAACCCTAACAAAACTAACTCGATTACATGATAAATCTCATCCAACCCATCACCGTCCAGCAAGCCTACGATGGAATTACTCACGCACGGCGGTGAGCATCATGAAATTGGTGATGGAGGATGGTTGATGATGACGACAGCGACGAATCCCCCTCTCCGGAGCCTCGAACGGACTCCAGATCAGCCCTCCCGAGAGGTTTTAGGGCTTGGCGGCGGCTCCGTATCATAAAACGCGATGATTTTTTCTCCCTGATTTTTCTCTCTCCGAAAGCAAATATATAGAGTTGGAGTTGGCGTCGGAGGGTTTCCAGGGGGCCCATGAGGTAGGGAGGCGTGCCCTAGGGGGGGCGCCCCCCACCCTCGTGAGAAGGGTGTGGGCCCCTGGTCTTCATCTTTGGCGAATATTTTTTATTGTTTTTTCTAAGATGTTCCGTGGAGTTTCAGGTCATTCCGAGAATATTTGTTTTCTGCACATAAAACAACACCATGGCAATTCTGCTGAAAACAGCGTCAGTCCGGGTTAGTTCCATTCAAATCATACAAGTTAGAGTCCAAAACAAGGGCAAAAGTGTTTGGAAAAGTAGATACGACGGAGACGTATCAACTCCCCCAAGCTTAAACCCTTGCTTGTCCTCAAGCAATTCAGTTGACAAACTGAAAGAAAGAAAGAAAAACTTTTACAAACTCTGTTTGCTCTTGTTGTTGTAACTATGTCAAGCCAGCATTCAAGTTTTCAGCATAGATCATAATGAACCACATTTGCAATAATTCTCAGGTCTCACAATTACTCATATCAATACCATAATCAACTAGCAAGTCATAATAATAAATCTTGGATGACAACACTTTCTCAGAACAATCATAATATGATATAACAAGATGGTATCTCGCTAGCCCTTTCTCAGACCGCAAAACATAATTGCAGAGAACCTTTAAAGATCAAGGACTGACTAGACACTGTAATTCATGGTAAAAGAGATCCAATCATAGTCATACCCAATATAAATTAACAGTGATGAATGCAAATGACGACTGTGCTCTCCATCTAGTGCTTTTTAATAAGAGGGTGATGAATCAACATAAAAGTAAATGGATAGGCCCTTCGCAGAGGGAAGCATGGATTTGTAGATGTGCCAGAGCTTGGTTTTGAAATAGAAATAAATTGTATTTTGAGCAGTATACTTTCATTGTCAACGTAACAACTAAGAGATGGCGATATCTTCCATGCTAAACACATTATAGGCGGTTCCCAAACAGAATGGTAAAGTTTATACTCCCCCTCCACCAACAAGCATCAATCCATGGCTTGCTCGAAACAACTAGTGCCTCCAACATACATCAGGTCCCAGGGGGAGTTTTGTTTGCAAGTAATTTTGATTTAGTTTGCATAAACCATGAGACTGGGCATCCCAGTGACTAGCCATTTTCTCGTGAGTGAGGAGCAGAGTCCACTCCTCTTGAGAATAACCCGCCTAACACGGAAGATAAGGACAACCTTTGTTGATACATGAGCTATTCGAGCATACAAAATAGAATGTTTATTTGAAGTTTTAGAGTTTGGCACATACAAATTTACTTGGAACGGCAGGTAGATACCGCATATAGGAAGGTATAGTGGACTCATCTGGAATAACTTTGGGGTTTAAGGGATTGGATGCACAAGCAGTATTCCCGCTTAGTACAGGTGAAGGCTAGCAAAATACTAGGAAGCGACCAACTAGAGAGCGACAACAGCCATGTACATGCATTAAAATTAATAAACATTGGATGCAAGCATGAGTAGGATATAATCCACCATGAACATAAATATCGTGAAGGCTATGTTGATTTTGTTTCAACTACATGCGTGAACATGTGCCAAGTCAAGTCACTTAAATCGTTCAAAAGAGGATATCACCCCATCATACCACATCATAATCATCTCAATAGCATGTTGGCATACAAGGTAAATCATTATAACTCATAGCTAATCAAGCATGGCACAAGCAACTATGATCTCTAATTGTCATTGCAAACATGTTTATTCATAATAAGCTGAATCAAGAATGAGGGACTCATCATATTTACAAAAACAAAAGAGGTCGAGTTCATACCAGCTTTTCTCATCTCAGTCAGTCCATCATATATCATCATAATTGCCTTTCACTTGCACGACCGAACGGTGTGAATAATAATAAGAGTGCACGTGCATTGGACTAAGCTGGAATCTGCGAGCATTCAACAAACAGGAGAAGACAAGACAATATGGGCTCTGGGTTAAATCAACAATAATGCATATAAGAGCCACTTCAACAATTTAATTATGGTCTTCTCCTACTGACCCCCAAAGAAAAGAAAAGAAATAAAACTATTTACACGGGAAAGCTCCCAACAAGCAAAAGAAGAACGGGAAATATTTTTGGGTTTTCTTTTTAATTATTACTACTACAGCAGAAAAATAAACTACTACTAATTTTTTTTGGTTTTTCTTAAGGTTTAACAAACACACAAGAAGAAAACAGAAAAAAGAAAATAAACTAGCATGGATATTAAAGTGAAAAAGTATGAGCACCGACATCTAGCAATGAGTGTGTGTGAACATAAATGTAATGTCAGTGAGAAATATGTACTCCCCCAAGCTTAGGCTTTTGGCCTAAGTTGGTCTATGGCCACGGCTGGCCTGGTGGATATCCATAATAATAGTTGTTGGGGTCGTACTGTGATGAGGAAGAATAGTTGGGATCATACTGTTGTGCAGCGGTTATCGCCTGCTGTGCTGCAGCGTGGAGTCGAGCTGCCTCCGCTCTCCTCTTGTACTCTTCTGCCTCCTCTCTGGTAATAACATATATCTTCCTTTTGTCTGTGAATCAAAGAAGGTAGGAGCAGGGAGAGTAATACAGAAAACACGTCGTTTATCAAAAATTAAGCGATAGAAGAGAGGTGATTCAGGCCTCTCGACAAACTGGTGCGAAGCCATAGTCATAATCTAAATATGCAGGAGGCAACTCCGTATCACCCTCACGAATGTTTATCTCAAGAAAATGAGCTAAGAGGGTTGCGTAAATTCCTCCAAAGAAATCTCCATTATGTCTATTATGATGCAACCTACGAGCTACAATGGCTCCCATATGATAAGATTGGTCTCCTAACACAGCACTCCTATGAATGCTAAGATCAGGGACACACATGTGACATGCTTCATCCTTAGCATTTATGCATCTACCGATGAAGAGAGCAAAATAATGTATAGCAGGAAAGTGAATGCTCCCTATGGTAGCCTTCGTTATATCTCTAGATTCCCCCACAGTTATACTAGCAAGAAAGTTTCTAAATTCAGATTTAGGGGGATCCCTAACACTACCCCATGATGGAAGTTTGCAAGCAGAAGTGAAATCCTCTAAGTCCATGGTATAAGATTTGTCATAAAGATCAAACATGATTGAAGGAGAATTACGCGAAGATGAATACTCAAACCTCCTCACAAATGAACTTGTGAGATCATGATACTGGGGGCATTTGTTAGCCTCAAAATCCTCAAGACCGGCATTGCACAAATATGCTTTGAATTCTTCTTTAATTCCCGCACGGTCCATAAAATTTTCCGACAACCATTCGCAAGGCCGTACTGGAGCGTCTCTTGGTGGATCCTCGTCAGCATCGCGCATAGCAATCCTGGGTCCTTGCTTCTTAGAAGAACCACCTTGGAACATCTTCCTAAGCATATTGTTTTTCTCTGAAAAATTCTGAAATTTTTAGTAACTTCAAAATAAAAGTAAACCAAACTCAATAATATTGATAGCAACTACTCCTACAAGTGCCTAGAGCATATATCAAGCATTAGAACTACTTAGAACTATATAAATTTGACATGCAAGCTCAAGAACATGGTCACCTATGCAGCACAAATTTGCAAAGAACAAAGCACTAGAACAAAAACTAATTGGACCAATGGAGGAGTCACATACCAAGGAACAATCTCCCCAAGTAGTTTTGCGAGAGGTGCTTTGAGCAAGGAGATCGAAAATCACAGCAACAGTGGCTGGAACTCGTGCTTGAGTTGGTTTTTCGGGTTTGTGTGAGACAGAGGAAGAAGATGGGTGCTGGGATAAGTGGAGGAGGGCCACCGTGGGCCCACGAGGCAGGGGGGCGCGCCCTATAGGGGGGGGCGCACCCACCACCCTCGTGGCCAGGTGGCAGCTCCTCCCGCGGTAATTTTTGCACACTAAATCCTCAAATATTCCCGAAAAAATCATATTAAATTGGCATGGCATTCTGAGGACTTTTATTTTCGGGATATTTTTATATTGCACGGATAACTCAGGAAATAGACAGAAAATACTATTTTTTACTTTATTTAATATAAATGACAGAAAGTAAAAGTGGGGTACAGAAGTTTATCCTTCTAGTTTCATCCATCTCATGCTCATCAAAAAGAATCCACTAACAAGGTTGATCAAGTCTTGTTAACAAACTCATTTCGATAATCATGAAACCGGAGAAATTTCGAATAACACTAAGTTACCTCAACGGGGATATTCACATCCCCTATAATAAGTATATCATATTTCTTCTTGACAGTAGGAAGAGGAAATTCAAAACCTCCAAATATAATCGATGGAATTTTTCCAATAGAGTTGATACTATGAACTTGAGGTTGTTTCCTCGAAAAGTGTACCGTATGCTCATTACCATTGACATGAAAAGTGACATTGCCTTTGTTGCAATCAATAACAGCCCCTGCAGTATTAAGAAAAGGTCTTCCAAGAATAATAGACATACTATCATCCTCGGGAATATCGAGTATAACAAAGTCCGTTAAAATAGTAACGTTTGCAACCACAACAGGCACATCCTCACAAATACCGACAGGTATAGCAGTTGATTTATCAGCCATTTGCAAAGATATTTCAGTAGGTGTCAACTTATTCAAGTCAAGTCTACGATATAAAGAGAGAGGCATAACACTAACACCGGCTCCAAGATCACATAAAGCAGTTTTAATATAATTTCTTTTAATGGAGCAAGCTATAGTAGGTACTCCGGGATCTCCAAGTTTCTTTGGTATTCCACCCTTAAAAGTATAATTAGCAAGCATGGTGGAAATTTCAGCTTCCGGTATCTTTCTTTTAGTAGTAATGATATGCTTCATATATTTAGCATAAGGATTTGTTTTGAGCACATCAGTTAATCTCATACGCAAAAAGATAGGCCTAATCATTTCAGCAAAGCGCTCAAAATCATCATCATCCTTTTTCTTGGATGGTTTCGGAGGAAAAGGCATGGGTTTCTGAACCCAAGGTTCCCTTTCTTTACCATGTTTCCTAGCAACAAAGTCTCTTTTATCATAACATTGATTCTTTGATTGTGGGTTATCAAGATCAACAGCAGGTTCAATTTCTACATCATTATCATTACTAGGTTGAGCATCATCATGAACATCATCATTAATATTTTTACTAGGTTCATGGTCATTACCAGATTGTGTTTCAGCATCATACATAGAAATATCATTTGGATTATCACGTGGTTCAGCAATAGGTTCACTAGAAGTTTGCACAGTTCTATCATTTTTCTTCTTCTTCTTTTTAGAAGAACTAGGAACATCAATATTATTTCTTTGAGAATCTTGCTCAATTCTCTTAGGGTGGCCTTCAGGATACAAAGGTTCCCGAGTCATTCTACCAGTTCTAGTAGCCACTCTAACAACATAATCATTTTTCTTATTATTCATTTCATTAAGCACTTCTTTTTGAGCCTTAAGTACTTGTTCTACTTGAGTGGTAACCATAGAAGCATGTTTGCTAGCAAGTTTAAGTTCACCTTTAATATCAGCCATATAATCACCCAAGCGTCTAATCATATAAGCATTTTCTTTTAGTTGTCTACCAAAATAAGCATTGAAGTCGTCTTGCTTAAACATAAAGTTATCAAACTCATCCAATCACTGACTAGCAATTTTAGTAGGAGGGACTTCAGCTTTATCATATCTATAGCGAGAATTTACCTTTACTACCTGTGTCGGGATATCTGGATCAGGAGGTTCTTCAGTAAATAAATAATTAAGATCATATGTTTCTTCAACAAGCGGTATATTAAGACCATGTATTTCTTCAATAGGAGGTAAATTCTTAACGTCTTCAGCTTTAATACCTTTTTATTTCATAGATTTCTTTGCCTCTTGCATATCTTCGGGACTGATAAATAGAACACCTCTCTTCTTCGGAGTTGGTTTAGGAATAGGCTCACTAATTGGAGCAGGAGATGGCTCAGGAGCTGGCTCAGGAGCTGGCTCCGGAGGTGCCCAATTATTTTCATTTGTCAACATATTATTCAATAGAATTTCAGCTTCATCCGGTGTTCTTTCCCTGAAAAGAGAACCAACACAACTATCCAGGTAATCTCTGGAAGCATCGGTTAGTCCATTATAAAAGATATCAACTATTTCAGGTTTCTTAAGAGGATGATCAGGCAAAGCATTAAGTAGCTTGAGAAGTCTCCCCTAAGCTTGTGGGAGACTCTCTTCTTTAATTTGCACGAAGTTGTATATTTCCCTCAAAGCAGCTTGTTTCTTATGAGCAGGGAAATATTTAGCAGAGAAGTAATAAATCATATCCTGGGGACTACGCACACAACCAAGATCAAGAGAATTAAACCATATCTTAGCATCACCCTTTAATGAGAACGGAAATATTTTGAGTATATAAAAGTAACGCGATCTCTCGTCATTAGTAAACAGGGCAGCTATATCATTTAACTTAGTAAGATGTGCCACAACAATTTCAGATTCATAGCCATAAAACGGATCAGATTCAACCAAAGTAATTATATCAGGATCAACAGAGAATTCATAATCCTTATCAGGAACACATATAGGTGAAGTAGCAAAAGCAGGGTTGGGGTTTCATTTTATCTCTAAGTGACTCTAAGTGATTCTTTGTTCCGTTTAATTAATAACCTCTTAAGCTCATATCTATCTCTGCAAGCTAAAATAGCTAAAGAAGCATCTTGATCAAATAAATAACCCTCAGGAATAACAGGCATATTTTCATCATCACTATCATCATCGTATTCAGATTCAATAATTTCTCTTTCTCTAGCCCTAGCAATTTGTTCATCAAGAAATTCACCAAGGGGCACAGTAGTATCAGGCATAGAAGAAGTTTCATCATAAGTATCATGCATAGCAGAAGTGGCATCATCAATAACATGCGACATATCAGAACGAATAACAGAAGCAGGTGTAGGTGTCGCAAACTTACTCATAACAGAAGGTGAATCAAGTGCAGAGCTAGATGGCAGTTCCTTACCTCCCCTCGTAGTTGAGGGATAAATCTTGGTTTTTGGATCTCCCAAGTTCATCATGGTGTCCGGCAGATATAAATCCCAAGTGAATCAAACAATAGAGCTATGCTCCCCGGCAACGGTGCCAGAAACTAGTCTTGATAACCCACAAGTATAGGGGATCGCAACAGCTTTCGAGGGTAGAGTATTCAACCCAAATTTATTGATTCGACACAAGGGGAGCCAAAGAATATTCTCAAGTATTAGCATCTGAGTTGTCAATTCAACCACACCTGGAAACTTAGTATCTGCAGCAAAGTGTTTAGTAGCAAAGTAATATGATAGTGGTGGTAGCAGCAACAAAAGTAAAGACAGCAAAAGTAATGTTTTTGGTATTTTGTAGTGATTGTAACAGCAGCAGCGGGAAAGTAAATAAATGTAAACCAGTATATGGAAAACTCGTAGGCACCGGATCAGTGATGGATGATTATGTCGGATGCGGTTCATCATGTAACAGTCATAACATAGGGTGACACAGAACTAGCTCCAATTCATCAATGTAATGTAGGCATGTATTCCGCATATAGTCATACGTGCTTATGGAAAAGAACTTGCATGACATCTTTTGTCCTACCCTCCCGTGGCAGCGGGGTCCTATTGGAAACTAAGGGATATTAAGGCCTCCTTTTAATAGAGAACCGGAACAAAGCATTAGCACATAGTGAATACATGAACTCCTCAAACTATGGTCATCACCGGGAGTGGTCCCGATTATTTTCACTTCGGGGTTGCCGGATCATAACACATAGTAGGTGACTATAGACTTGCAAGATAGGATCAAGAACTCACATATATTCATGAAAACATAATAGGTTCAGATCTGAAATCATGGCACTCGGTCCCTAGTGACAAGCATTAAGCATAGCAAAGTCATAGCAACATCAATCTCAGAACATAATGGATACTAGGGATCAAACCCTAACAAAAATAACTCGATTACATGATAAATCTCATCCAACCCATCACCGTCCAGCAAGCCTATGATGGAATTACTCACGCACGGCGGTGAGCATCATGAAATTGGTGATGGAGGATGGTTGATGATGACGACGGCGACGAATCCCCCTCTTCGTAGCCCCGAACGGACTCCAGATCAGCCCTCCCGAGAGGTTTTAGGGCTTGGCGGCGGCTCCGTATCGTAAAACACGATGATTTCTTCTCCCTGGTTTTTTCTCTCCGAAAGAAAATATATAGAGTTGGAGTTGGCGTCGGAGGGTTTCCAGGGGGCCCACGAGGTAGGGGGGCGCGCCCTAGGGGGGGGCGCCACCCACCCTCGTGAGAAGGGTGTGGGCCCCCTGGTCTTCATCTTTGGTGAGGATGTTTTATTGTTTTTTCTAAGATGTTCCGTGGAGTTTCAGGTCATTCCGAGAATATTTGTTTTCTGCACATAAAACAACACCATGGCAATTCTGCTGAAAACAACGTCAGTCCGGGTTAGTTCCATTCAAATCATACAAGTTAGAGTCCAAAACAAGGGCAAAAGTGTTTGGAAAAGTAGATACGACGGAGACGTATCAAAAAGCTTTCCACTTTTAGTACCTTCAAATTTATCCGTAGTTTTTACTCGCAAAGTACTCGTAGTTTTATCCTTGCAAAATAGTTTCATACTTGTTTCCGGTAAGGCAAATGTCAAGTGTGCGTAGAGTTGTATCGGTGGTCGATAGAACTTGAGGGAATATTTGTTCTACCTTTAGATCCTCGTTGGGTTCGACACTCTTACTTATCGAAAGAAGCTACAATTGATCCCCTATACTTGTGGGTTATCACCAACTATTACCTCTACGACTATCGCTACCGCTTAGTGATAAAGTAAAGCAATTACATGGCAATTGCATTTCATACAATAAAGCGACAACCATAAGGCCCCTGCCAGTTGCTGATTACTTTTACAAAACATGATCATTTCATTCAACAATTTATATCTCATCACGTCTTGACCATATCACATCACAACATGCCCTGCAAAAACAAGTTAGACGTCCTCTACTTTGTTGTTGCAAGTTTTACGTGGATGCTACGGGCTTCTAGCAAGAACCGTACTTACCTACGCATCAAAACCACAACGATTTTTCGTCAAGTGTGCTATTTTAACCTTCAACAAGGACTGGCCGTAGTCAAACTCGATTCAACTAAAGTTGGAGAAATAGACACCCGCCAGCCACCTGTGTGCGAAGCACGTCGGTAAAACCAGCCTCATGAACGCGGTCATGCAATGTCGGTCTGATCCGCTTCATCCAACAATACCTCTGAATCAAAGTAAGACGTTGGTGGCAAGCAGTATGACTATTATCGCCCACAACTCTTTGTGTTCTACTCGTGCATATAACATCTACGCATAGACCTGGCTCTGATGCCACTGTTGGGGAACGTAGTAATTCAAAAAAATTCCTACGATCATGCAAGATCTAACTAAGATATGCATAGCAACAAGAGGGGAGAGCGCGTCCACGTACCCTCAAAGACCGAAAGAGGAAGCGTTTAGTAACACGGTTGATGTAGTCGAACGTCTTCACGATCCAACCGATCCAAGCACCGAACGTACGGCACCTCCGTGTTCAGCACACGTTTAGCATGATGACGTACCTCGAGCTCTTGATCCAGTTGAGGACGAGGGAGAGTTCCGTCAGCACGACGGCGTGGAGACGGTGATGATGAAGTTACTGGCGCAGGGCTTCACCTAAGCACTACAACGATATATGACCGAGGTGTTGAATTGTGGAGGGGGCACCGCACACGGCTAAGAGATTGTCTTTTGTCTCTTTGGGGTGCCCCCCCACCTCCGTATATAAAGGTGGGAGGAGGTGGTGGCTGGCCAAGGTGGGCACGCCATGGGGGGAGTCCTACTTGGACTCCTGGTCCAAGTAGGAGTCGGCCTCCCTCCTTCCTTCCACCGGAGAGGGAAAGGGGAAGGGAGAGAGAGGGAGAAGGAAAGAGGGGGGCCGCCACCCTCCCCTAGTACAATTCGGTTTGGGCAGGGGGGGCTCCTCCTCACGTGGCCTTTCTCCTCTCCTCCAATATGGCCCAATAGGCCCAATACTTCCCCCGGGGGGTTCCGGTAACCCCTTGGTACTTCGATAAAATATCCGAATCACTCGAAACCACCCCGATGTCTGAATATAACCTTCCAATATATGAATCTTTACCTCTCGACCATTTCGAGACTCCTTGTCATGTCCGTGATCTTATTCGGGACACCAAAAAACCTTCCGTCATCAAATCACATAACTCATAGAACAAATCCTTATCGAACGTTAAGCGTGCGGACCCTACGGGTTCGAGAACTATGTACACATGACCGAGAACTAGATTGTCATATTGGCTCCTACATATTCTATGAAGATCTTTATCGGTCAAACCGCATAACAACATACGTTATTCCCTTTGTCATCGGTATGTTACTTGCCCGAGAATCGATCGTCGGTATCATCATACCTAGTTCAATCTCGTTACTCGCAAGTCTCTTTACTCGTTCCGTAATGCATCATCCTGTAAGTAACTCTTTAGTCACATTGCTTGCAAGACTTATAGTGATGTGCATTACCGAGAGGGCCCAGAGATACCTCTCCGATACACGGAGTGACAAATCCTAATCTTGATCTATGCCAACTCAACAAACACCATCGGAGACACCTGTAGAGCATCTTTATAATCACCCAGTTACGTTGTGACATGTGATAGCTGTTGGTGAACGTAGTATTTCAAAAAAATTCCTATGATCACGCAAGATCTATCTAGGAGAAGCATAGCAACGAGCGGGGAGAGTGTGTCCACATACCCTCGTAGACCGAAAGCGGAAGCATTTAGTAACGCGGTTGGTGTAGTCGAACGTCTTCGTGATCCAACTGATCCAAGGACCGAACGTACGACACCTCCGCGTTCAGCACACGTTCAGCTCGATGACGTCCCTCGAGCTCTTTGATCCAGTTGAGGCTGAGGGAGAGTTCCGTCAGCACGATGGCGTGGTGACGGTGATGATGAAGTTACCGGCGCAGGACTTCACCTAAGCACTAAAACGATATGACCGAGGTGTGTAACTGTGGAGGGGGCACCGCACACGGCTAAGAGAAATTTGTGTGTCCTTTGGGGTCCCCCCTCCCACGTGTATAAAGGGGGGAGGAGGAGGAGGCCAACCTAGAGGGGGCGCGCGCCATGGGGAGTCCAACTAGGATTCCCAATCCTAGTTGGAGTCCCCTTCCATCCAAGAGAGGGAGAAGGAGGGAAGAAAGAAGAGGGGAGAAGGAAAGAGGGGGCGCCGCCCCTCCCTAGTCCAATTCGGACTGGCCATGGGGGCGGCCTCCCTTGTGGCCCTCCTCTCCTTTCCACTAGGGCCCATGAATTTCGCGCGGGGGGGGGGGGGGGGTCCGGAGTACCGGGGGTTCCGGTAACCCCCGGTACTCCGAAACTTATCCGAAACGACCCGAACCATTCTGGTGCCTGAATGTAACCTTCCAATATATGAATCTTTATGTCACAACCATTTCGAGACTCCTCGTCATGTCCATGATCTCATCCGGGATTCCAAACAATCTTCGGTTCATCAACACGAAACTCATAATACAAATCATCATTGAACGTTAAGCGTGCAGATCCTACGGTTCGAGAACTATGTAGACATGACCGAGACGTATCTCCGGTCAATAACCAATAGCGGAACCTGGATGCTCATATTGGTTCCTACATATTCTACGAAGATCTTTATCGGTCAAACTGCATAACAATATACGTTGTTCCCTTTGTCATCGGTATGTTACTTGCCCGAGATACGATCATCGGTATCATCATACCTAGTTCAATCTCATCACCGGCAAGTCTCTTTACTCGTTCCGTAATGCATTATCCCATGACTAACTCATTAGTCACATTACTTGCAAGGCTCATAGTGATGTGCATTACCGAGAGGGCCCAGAGATACCTCTCCGATACACGGAGTGACAAATCCTAATCTTGATCTATGCCAACTCAACAAACACCATTGGAGACACCTGTAGAGCATCTTTATAATCACCCAGTTACGTTGTGACGTTTGATAGCACATAAAGCGTTCCTCTGGTATTCGGGAGTTGCATAATCTCATAGTCTGAGGAACATGTATAAGTCATGAAGAAAGCAATAGCATAAAAACTAAACGATCATTATGCTAAGATAACGGATGGGTCTTGTCCATCACATCATTCTCTAATGATGTGATCTCGTTCATGAAATGACAACACATGTCTATGGCTAGGAAACTTAACCATCTTTGATTAACGAGCTAGTTAAGTAGAGGCATACTAGGGACACTCTGTTTGTCTATGTATCCACACATGTACTAAGTTTCCAGTTAATACAATTCTAGCATGAATAATAAACATTTATCATGATATAAGGAAATATAAATAACAACTTTATTATTGCCTCTAGGGCATATTTTGTTGGGGAACGTAGCAATAATTCAAAAAAAATCCTAAGTGTGACCAAGATCAATCTAGGAGATGCTAGCAATGAGAGAGAGTGAGTGCATCTTCATACCCTTGAAGATCGCTAAGCGGAAGCGTTACAAGGAACGTGGAAGATGGAGTCGTACTCGCGGCGATTCAAATCGCGGAAGATCCGATCCAGCGCCGAACGGACGGCGCCTCCGCGTTCAACACACGTATAGACCGGGGACGTCTCCTCATTCTTGATCCAGCAAGGGGAGAGGAGAAGTTGAGGGAGAGCTTTGGCAGCACAACCGCGTGGTGGTGGAGCTTGCAGTTCTCCGGCAGGGCTTCGCCAAGCACTACGGAGGAGGAGGAGGTGTTGGAGAGGGGGAGGGCTGCGCCAAGGGAAGGGTGCGGCTGCCCTCCCACCCCTCTCTATTTATAGGGTGAAGGGAGAGGGGGCCACCCCCTAGATGCATCTAGAGGGGGGCAGCGGCGAAGGGCGGGAGTTGCCCCGAAGTCAGGTGGGAGGCGCCCCCACCCCCTATGGTTTTCAACCCTAGGTGCCTTGCGCCCTTGGGGGTGCACCAGCCCACCAGGGGCTGGTTCCCACCCTTTTTCAGCCCACTTGGCCCACCGGGACAGGTGGCCCCACCCGGTGGACCCCCGGACACCTTTCGGTGGTCTCGGTACAATACCGATAACCCCCGAAATTATTCCGGCGACTGAAACTGGACTTCCCATATATAATTCTTCACCTCCAGACCATTCCGGAACTCCTCATGATGTCCTAGATCTCATCCAGGACTCCGAACAACCTTTGGTAACCACATACTATTTCCCACAACAATTCTAGCATCACTGAACCTTAAGTGTGTAGACCCTATGGGTCCGGGAACCATGCAGACATGACCGGTAGATCTCCTCGGCCAATAACCAACAGTGGGATCTAGATACCCATGTCGGCTCCCACATGTTCCACGATGATCTCATCGGATGAACCATGATGTCGAGGATTCAATCAATCTCGTCTACAATTCCCTTTGTCTATCGGTATGTTACTTGCCCGAGATTCGATCGTCGGTATCTCTATACCTCGTTCAATCTCGTTACCGACAAGTCTCTTTACTCGTTCCGTAACGCATGATCCCGTGGCTAACTCCTTAGTCACATTGAGCTTGTTATGATGATGCATTACCGAGTGGGCCTAGAGATACCTCTCCGTCATACGGAGAGACAAATCCCAGTCTTCATTAGTGCCAACCCAACAGATACTTTCGGAGATACCTGTAGTGCACCTTTATAGCCACCCAGTTACATTGTGACGTTTGGTACACCCAAAGCATTCCTACAGTATCCAGGAGTTGCACAATCTCATGGTCTAAGAAAATGATACTTGACTTTAGAAAAGCTTTAGCAAACGAACCACACGATCTTGTGCTACGCTTAGGATTGGGTCTTGTCCATCACATCATTCTCCTAATGATGTGATCCCGTTATCAACGACATCCAATGTCCATGGTCAGGAAACCATGACCATCTATTGATCAACGAGCTAGTTAACTAGAGGCTTACTAGGGACATATTACAATCTATGTATTCACACATGTATTACGGTTTCCGGTTAATACAATTATAGCATGAACAATAGACAATTATCATGAACATGGAAATATAATAATAACCACTTTATTATTGAGCCTAGGGCATATTTCCAACATATTTCCTTCAGACTCCCACATGCACTAGAGTCATTAATCTAGATTACATAGTAGTGATTCTAACACCCATGGAGTCTTGGTGCTGATCATGTTTTGCTCGTGAGAGAGGCTTTGTCAACGGGTCTACAACATTCAGATTTGTATGTATTTTGCGAAACTCTATGTCTCCCTCCTTGACTTGATCACGAATGGAATTGAAGCGTCTCTTGATGTGTTTGGTTCTCTTCTGAAATCTGGATTCCTCGTGGAGCATGTGGAGCATGTGGGAGCCAACATGGGTATCCAGATCCCGCTGTTGGTTATTGACCGGAGAGTCGTCTCGGTCATGTCTGCTTGTCTCCTGAACCCGTAGGGTCTACACACTTAAGGTTCGGTGACGCTAGGGTTGTGAAGATATGTATATGCAGAAACCCAAATGTTGTTCGGAGTCCCAGATGAGATCCCGGACGTCACGAGGAGTTCCGGAATGGTCCGGAGGTAAAGAATTATATATAGGAAATGATGTTTCGGCCATCGGGACAAGTTTCGGGGTTATCGGTATTGTACCGGGACCACCGGAGGGGTCCCGGGGGCCCACCGGGTGGGGCCACCTGTCCCGGGGGGCCACATGGGCTGTAGGGGGTGCGCCTTGGCCTACATGGGCCAAGGGCACCAGCCCTACTAGGCCCATGCGCCTAGGGTTTCCATGGGGGAGGAGTCCAAGTGGTGGAAGGCACCTCTAGGTGCCTTGGGGGGGAGGGAATCCTCCCCCTGGCCGCCGCACCTAGGAGATCAGATCTCCTAGGCTGCGCACCCCCCCCTTGGCCCTCCTATATATAGTGGGGGAGAGGAGGGATTTCATACACCAGCCCCTGGCGCCTCCCTCTCTCCCCGTTACGTCTCTCTCTCTCGTAGTATAGGCGAAGCCCTGCTACTGTGACGCCCTGCATCCACCACCACGCCGTCGTGCTGCTGGATCTTCATCAACCTCTCCTTCCCCCTTGCTGGATCAAGAAGGAGGAGACGTCTCCCGTCCCGTACGTGTGTTGAACGAGGAGGTGTCGTCCGTTCGGCGCTTGGTCATCGGTGATTTGGATCACGTCGTGTACGACTACATCATCACCGTTCTTTCGAACGCTTCCGTGCGCCATCTACAAAGGTATGTAGATGCATCCAATGACTCGTTGCTAGATGAACTCCTAGATGATCTTGGTGAAACGAGTAGGAAAATTTTTGTTTTCTGCAACGTTCCCCAACAGTGGCATCATGAGCTAGGTCTATGCGTAGTTCTTCTTGCGCGAGTAGAACACAATTAGTTGTGGGTGTAGATTTGTCAACTTTCTTGCCGTTACTAGTCTTTTCTTGATTCAGTGGTATTGTGGGATGAAGCGGCCCGGACCAACCTTACACGTACGCTTACGTGAGACCGGTTCCACCGACTAACATGCACTAGTTGCATAAGGTGGCTGGCGGGTGTCTGTTTCTCCCACTTTAGTTGGAGCGGATTCGATGAACAGGGTCCTTATGAAGGGTAAATAGAAGTTGACAAATCACGTTGTGGCTTTAACGTAGGTAAGAATACGTTCTTGCTAGAACCCTAAATCAGCCACGTAAAACTTGCAACAACAATTAGAGGACGTCTAACTTGTTTTTGCAGCAAGTGGTTTGTGATATGATATGGCCAAAGTTGTGATGAATGATGAATGATCTATATGTGATGTATGAGATGTTCATGCTATTGTAATAGGAATCACGACTTGCATGTCGATGAGTATGACAACCGACAGGAGCCATAGGAGTTGTCTTTATTCTTTTATATGACCTGCGTGTCATCGAGAAACGCCATGTAAATTACTTTACTTTATTGCTAAACGCGTTAGCCATAGTAGTAGAAGTAATGGTTGGCGAGCAACTTCATGGAGACACGATGATGGAGATCATGATGATGGAGATCATGGCGTCAAGCCGGTGACAGGATGATCATGGAGCCCCAAGATGGAGATCAAAGGTGCTGTGTGATATTGGCCATATCATGTCACGTTTATTATTTGATTGCATGTGATGTTTATCATGTTTTTGCATCTTGTTTACTTAGAACGACGGTAGTAAATAAGATGATCCCTCATAACAATTTCAAGAAGTGTTCTCCCCTAACTGTGCACCGTTCCTAAAGTTCGTCGTTTCTAAGCACGCCGTGATGATCGGGTGTGATGGATCCTTACGTTCACATACAACGGGTGTTGACGAGCCTAGCATGTACAGACATGGCCTCGGAACACATGCAAAACACTTGGGGTTAACTTGACGAGCCTAGCATGTACAGACATGGCCTCGGAACACAGAAGACCGAAAGGTCGAGCATGAGTCGTATAGAAGATACGATCAACATGAAGATGTTCACCGACGTTGACTAGTCCGTCTCACGTGATGATCGGACACTGTCTAGTTAACTTGGATCATGTAATACTTAGATGACTAGAGGGATGTCTAATCTAAGTGGGAGTTCATTAATAATTTGATTAGATGAACTTAATTATCATGAACTTAGTCTAAAATATTTTACACTATGTCTTGTAGATCAAATGGCCCACGTATTCCTCAACTTCAACGCGTTCCTAGAGAAAACCAAGCTGAAAGACGATGGCAGCAACTATACGGACTGGGTCCGGAACCTGAGGATCATCCTCATAGCTGCCAAGAAAGATTATGTCCTACAAGCACCGCTAGGTGATCCACCCGTCCCACAGAACCAAGACGTTATGAACGCTTGGCAGACACGTGTTGACGACTACTCCCTTGTTCAGTGCGGCATGCTTTACAGCTTAGAGCCGGGGCTCCAAAAGCGTTTTGAGAGACATGGAGCATATGAGATGTTCGAAGAGCTGAAAATGGTTTTTCAAGCTCATGCCCGGATCGAGAGATATGAAGTCTCCGATAAGTTCTTCAGCTGTAAGATGGAGGAAAATAGTTCTGTCAGTGAGCACATACTCACTATGTCTGGGTTACATAACCGCTTGTCTCAGCTGGGAGTTAATCTCCCGGATGATGCGGTCATTGACAGAATCCTCCAGTCGCTTCCACCAAGCTACAAGAGCTTTGTGATGAACTTCAACATGCAGGGGATGCAAAAGACCATTCCTGAGTTGTTCTCTATGCTGAAATCAGCGGAGGTAGAAGTTAAGAAGGAACATCAAGTGTTGATGGTCAATAAAACCACTAAGTTCATGAAAGGCAAGGGTAAAAAGAACTTCAAGAAGGACGGCAAGGAGGTTGCCGCGCCCGGCAAGCAAGCTGCCGGGAAGAAGCCAAAGAATGGACCCAAGCCTGAGACAGAGTGCTTTTATTGCAAAGGGAAGGGTCACTGGAAACGGAATTTGATATACATGTAATTGATGTGTACCTTACCAGTACTCGTAGTGACTCCTGGGTATTTGATACCGGTGCCGTTGCTCATATTTGTAACTCACAGTAGGAGCTGCGGAATAAACGGAGACTGGCGAAGGACGAGGTGACGATGCACGTCGGGAATGGTTCCAAGGTCGATGTGATCGCCGTCGGCACGCTGCCTCTACATTTACCTACGGGATTAGTTTTAAACCTCAATAATTGTTATTTAGTGCCAGCTTTGAGCATGAACATTGTATCGGGATCTCGTTTAATTCGAGATGGCTACTCATTTAAATCTGAGAATAATGGTTGTTCCATTTATATGAGAGATATGTTTTATGGTCATGCTCCTATGGTGAATGGTTTATTCTTAATGAGTCTCGAACGTAATGCTACACATGTTCATAATGTGAGTACCAAAAGATGTAAGGTTGATAATGATAGTCCCACATACTTGTGGCACTGCCGCCTTGGTCACATAGGTGTCAAACGCATGAAGAAGCTCCATGCAGATGGACTTTTAGAGTCTTTGATTATGAATCATTTGACACGTGCGAACCATGCCTCATGGGTAAAATGACCAAGACTCCGTTCTCAGGAACAATGGAGCGAGCAACCAACTTATTGGAAATCATACATACTGATGTGTGCGGTCCAATGAGTGTTGAGGCTCGCGGTGGCTATCATTATGTTCTCACCCTCACTGATGACTTGAGTAGATATGGATATGTCTACTTAATGAAACACAAGTCTGAAACCTTTGAAAAGTTCAAGGAATTTCAGAGTGAGGTTGAGAATCAACGTGACAGGAAAATCAAGTTTCTACGATCAGATCGTGGAGGAGAATACTTGAGTCACGAATTTGGTACACACTTAAGAAAATGTGGAATAGTTTCACAACTCACGCCGCCTGGAACACCTCAACGTAACGGTGTGTCCGAACGTCGTAATCGCACTCTATTGGATATGGTGCGGTCTATGATGTCTCTTACTGATTTACCGCTATCTTTTTGGGGCTATGCTTTAGAGACTGCCGCATTCACTTTAAATAGGGCTCCGTCGAAATCCGTTGAGACGACACCGTATGAATTATGGTTTGGGAAGAAACCTAAGCTATCGTTTCTAAAAGTTTGGGGATGCGATGCTTATGTGAAGAAACTTCAACCTGAGAAGCTCGAACCCAAGTCGGAAAAATGCGTCTTCATAGGATACCCAAAAGAAACTATTGGGTACACCTTCTACCTTAGATCCGAAGGCAAGATCTTTGTTGCCAAGAATGGGTCCTTTCTAGAGAAAGAGTTTCTCTCGAAAGAAGTAAGTGGGAGGAAAGTAGAGCTTGATGAAGTATTACCTCTTGAACCGGTAAATGGCGCAACTCAAGAAAATGTTTCTGAGGTGCCTGCACCGACTAGAGAGGAAGTTAATGATAATGATCAAGATACTTCTGATCAAGATCCTACTGAGATTCGAAGGTCCACGAGGACACGTTCCGCACCAGAGTAGTACGGCAACCCTGTCTTGGAAATCATGTTGTTAGACAACGGTGAACCTTCGAACTATGAAGAAGCGATGGCGGGCCCGGATTCCGACAAATGGCTAGAAGCCATGAAATCCGAGATAGGATCCATGTATGAAAATGAAGTATGGACTTTGACTGACTTGCCCGTTGAACGGCGAGCCATAGAGAATAAATGGATCTTTAAGAAGAAGACAGACGCGGATGGTAATGTGACCATCTATAAAGCTCGGCTTGTCGCTAAGGGTTATCGACAAGTTCAAGGGGTTGACTACGATGAGACTTTCTCACCGGTAGCGAAGCTAAAGTCCGTCCGAATCATGTTAGCAATTGCCGCATTCTACGATTATGAGATATGGCAAATGGACGTCAAAACGGCATTCCTTAATGGTTTCCTTAAGGAAGAATTGTATATGATGCAGCCGGAAGGTTTTGTCGATCCTAAGAATGCTGACAAGGTGTGCAAGCTCCAACGCTCGATTTATGGGCTGGTGCAAGCATCTCGGAGTTGGAACATTCGCTTTGATGAGATGATCAAAGCGTTTGGGTTTACACAGACTTATGGAGAAGCCTGCGTTTACAAGAAAGTGAGTGGGAGCTCTGTAACATTTCTCATATTATATGTAGATGACATACTATTGACGGGAAATGATATAGAACTCTTGGACAGCATCAAGGCCTACTTGAATAAGAGTTTTTCAATGAAGGACCTTGGAGAAGCTGCTTATATATCAGGCATCAAAATCTATAGAGATAGATCGAGACGCCTCATAGGTCTTTCACAAAGCACATACCTTGATAAGATATTGAAGAAGTTCAATATGGATCATTCTAAGAAGGGGTTCTTACCTGTGTTACAAGGTGTGAAATTGAGCTCAGCTCAATGTCCGACCACGACAGAAGAAATAGAAGAGATGAGTGTCATCCCCTATGCCTCAGCCATAGGTTCTATTATGTATGCCATGCTGTGTACCAGACCTGATGTAAACCTTGCCGTAAGTTTGGTAGGCAGATACCAAAGTAATCCCGGCAAGGAACACTGGACAGCGGTCAAGAATATCCTGAAGTACCTGAAAAGGACTAAGGAAATGTTTCTCGTTTATGGAGGTGACGAAGAGCTCGTCGTAAAGGGTTACGTCGACGCTAGCTTCGACACAGATCTGGATGACTCTAAATCACAAACCGGATACGTGTATATGTTGAATGGTGGAGCAGTGAGCTGGTGCAGCTGCAAGCAGAGCGTCGTGGCGGGATCTACATGTGAAGCGGAGTACATGGCAGCCTCGGAGGCAGCACATGAAGCAATATGGGTGAAGGAGTTCATCACCGACCTAGGAGTCATACCCAATGCGTCGGGGCCAATCAAACTCTTTTGTGACAACACTGGAGCTATTGCACTTGCCAAGGAGCCCAGGTTTCACAAGAAGACAAGGCACATCAAGCGTCGCTTCAACTCCATTCGTGAAAATGTTCAAAATGGAGACATAGAGATTTGTAAAGTACATACGGACCTGAATGTAGCAGATCCGTTGACTAAACCTCTCCCTAGAGCAAAACATGATCAACACCAGAATTCCATGGGTGTTCGATTCATCACAATGTAACTAGATTATTGACTCTAGTGCAAGTGGGAGACTGTCGGAAATATGCCCTAGAGGCAATAATAAAAGCATTATTATTATATTTCCTTGTTCATGATAATTGTCTTTATTCATGCTATAATTGTATTATCCGGAAATCGTAATACATGTGTGAATAACAGACACCAACATGTCCCTAGTAAGCCTCTAGTTGACTAGCTCGTTGATCAACAGATAGTCATGGTTTCCTGACTATGGACATTGGATGTCATTGATAACGAGATCACATCATTAGGAGAATGATGTGATGGACTAGACCCAATCCTAAACATAGCACAAGATCATATAGTTCGTTTGCTAGAGTTTTCCAATGTCAAAGTATCTTTTCCTTAGACCATGAGATCGTGTAACTCCCGGATACCGTAGGAGTGCTTTGGGTATGCCAAACGTCACAACGTAACTGGGTGACTATAAAGGTACACTACGGGTATCTCCGAAAGTGTCTGTTGGGTTGACATGGATCAAGACTGGGATTTGTCACTCCGTATGACGGAGAGGTATCACTGGGCCCACTCGGTAATGCATCATCATAATGAGCTCAAAGTGACCAAGTGTCTGGTCACAGGATCATGCATTACGGTACGAGTAAAGTGACTTGCCGGTAACGAGATTGAACGAGGTATTGGGATACCGACGATCGAATCTCGGGCAAGTAACATATCGATTGACAAAGGAATTGCATACGGGGTTGATTGAATCCTCGACATCGTGGTTCATCCGATGAGATCATCGTGGAGCATGTGGGAGCCAACATGGGTATCCAGATCCCACTGTTGGTTATTGACCGGAGAGTCGTCTCGGTCATGTCTGCTTGTCTCCCGAACCCGTAGGGTCTACACACTTAAGGTTCGGTGACGCTAGGGTTGTGAAGATATGTATATGCAGAAACCTGAATGTTGTTTGGAGTCCCGGATGAGATCCCGGACGTCACGAGGAGTTCCGGAATGGTCCGGAGGTAAAGAATTATATATAGGAAATGTTGTTTCGGCCATCGGGACAAGTTTCGGGGTTATCGGTATTGTACCGGGACCACCGGAGGGGTCCCGGGGGCCCACCGGGTGGGGCCACCTGTCCCGGGGGGGCACATGGGCTGTAGGGGGTGCGCCTTGGCCTACATGGGCCAAGGGCACCAGCCCTACTAGGCCCATGCGCCTAGGGTTTCCATGGGGGAGGAGTCCAAGTGGTGGAAGGCACCTCTAGGTGCCTTGGGGGGGAGGGAATCCTCCCCCTGGCCGCCGCACCTAGGAGATCAGATCTCCTAGGCTGCGCACCACCCCCCCCCCCTTGGCCCTCCTATATATAGTGGGGGAGAGGAGGGATTTCATACACCAGCCCCTGGCGCCTCCCTCTCTCCCCGTTACGTCTCTCTCTCGTAGTATAGGCGAAGCCCTGCTACTGTGACGCCCTGCATCCACCACCACGCCGTCGTGCTGCTGGATCTTCATCAACCTCTCCTTCCCCCTTGCTGGATCAAGAAGGAGGAGACGTCTCTCGTCCCGTACGTGTGTTGAACGCGGAGGTGCCGTCCGTTCGGCGCTTGGTCATCGGTGATTTGGATCACGTCGTGTACGACTACATCATCACCATTCTTTCGAACGCTTCCGTGCGCCATCTACAAAGGTATGTAGATGCATCCAATGACTCGTTGCTAGATGAACTCCTAGATGATCTTGGTGAAACGAGTAGGAAAATTTTTGTTTTCTGCAACGTTCCCCAACATGCATGACCATAAAATATATTACTCATATAAATAGAACAACCATTATTCTCTGTTTTAAATGAATAATTGTCTCGCATCAAACAAGATCCAGATATAATGTTCATGCTTAACGCTGACACCAAATAACAATTATTCAGGTCTAAAACTAATCCTGAAGGTAGATGTAGAGGTAGGGTGCTGACGGTGATCACATCAACTTTGGAACCATTTCCCACGCGCATCGTCACCTCGTCCTTAGCCAATCTTCATTTAATCCGTAGCCCCTGTTTCGAGTTGAAAATATGAGTAACAGAACCAATATCTAATACCCAGACGCTAATACGGGCATTAGTAAGGTACACACCAATAACATGTATATCAAATATACCTTTCACTTTGCCATCCTTCTTATCCGCCAAATACTTGGGGCAGTTCCGCTTCCAGTGAACAGTCCCTTTGCAGTAGAAGCACTCAGTCTCAGGCTTAGGTCCAGACTTGGGCTTCTTCATTTGAGCAGCAACTTGCTTGCCGTTCTTCTTGAAGTTCCCCTTCTTCCCTTTGCCCTTCTTCTTGAAACTAGTGGTCTTGTTGACCATCAACACTTGATGCTCCTTCTTGATTTCTACCTCCACAGCCTTTAGCATTGCGAAGAGCTCGGGAATTGTCTTATCCATCCCTTGCATATTATAGTTCATCACAAAGCTTTTGTAGCTAGGTGGTAGTGATTGAAGAACTCTGTCAATGACACTATCATCAGGAAGATTAACTCCCAGTTGAGTCAAGTGGTTGTGGTACCAAGACATTCTGAGTATATGTTCACTAATAGAACTATTCTCCTCCATTTTGCAGCTGTAGAACTTATTGGAGACTTCATATCTCTCAATCCGAACATTTTCTTGAAATATTAACTACAACTCCTAGAACATCTCATATGCTCCATGGCGTCCAAAACGTCATTGAAGTCCCGATTCTAAGCCGTAAAGCATGGCACACTGAACTATCGAGTAGTCATCATCTCTGCTCTGCCAGACGTTCATAACATCTGGAGTTGCTCCTGCAGCGGGCTTTGCACCTAGCGGTGCTTCCAGAACGTAATTCTTGTGTGCAGAAATGAGGATAATCCTCAAGTTATGTGCCTAGTCTGTGTAGTTGCTACCATCATATTTCAACTTAGCTTTCTCTAGGAACGCATTAAAATTCAAATGAACAGTAGCACGGGCCATTTGTCTACAATAACATAGACATGCAAAATACTATCAGGTACTAAGTTCATGATAAATTAAAGTTCAATTAATCATATTACTTAAGAACTCCCACTTAGATAGACATCCCTCTAGTCATGTAAATGATCACGTGATCCATATCAACTAAACTATGTTCGATCATCACGTGAGATGGAGAATTTTGAAATGGTGAACATCACTATGTTGATCATATCTACTATATGATTCACGCTCGACCTTTCGGTCTCAGTGTTCCGAGGCCATATCTGCATATGCTAGGCTTGTCAAGTTTAACCTGAGTATTCTGCTTGTGCAACACTGGCTTGCACCCATTGTATGTGAACGTAGAGCTTATCACACCCGATCATCACGTGGTGTCTTGGCACGACAAACTGTAGCAATGGTGCATACTCAGGGAGAACACTTGTACCTTCTACCTTGAAATTTAGTGACAGATCATCTTATAATGCTACCATCGTACTAAGCAAAATAAGATGCATAAAGGATAAACATCACATGCAAAAATAAGTGATACGATATGGCCATCATCATCTTGTGCCTTTGGTCTCCATCTCCAACGCACCGGCATGATCACCATCGTCACCGGCTTGACACCTTGATCTCCATCGTAGCATCGTTGTCGTCTCGCCAACTATTTCTTCTACGACTATCGCTACCGCTTAGTGATAAAGTAAGGCAATTACATGGCGATTGCATTTCATATAATAAAGCGACAACCATATGGCTCCTGCCAGTTGCCGACAACTGTTACATAACATGATCATCTCATACAACAATTTATATATCATCACGTCTTGACCATATCACATCACAACATGCCCTGCAAAAACAAGTTAGACGTCCTCTACTTTGTTGTTGCAAGTTTTACGTGGCTGCTATGGGCTCCTAGCAAGAATAGTTCTCACCTACGCATCAAAACCACAATGATTTTTCGTCAAGCGTGTTGTTTTAACCTTCAACAAGGACCGGGCGTAGTCAAACTCGATTCAACTAAAGTTGGAGAAACAGACACCCGCTAGCCACCTGTGTGCGAAGCACATCGGTAGAACCAGTCTCATGAACACGGTCATGTAATGTCGGTCCGGGCCGCTTCATCCAACAATACCGCTTAATCAAAGTAAGAGGTTGCTGGTAAGCAGTATGACTATTATCACCCACAACTCATTGTGTTCTACTCGTGCATATAAGATCTACGCATAGACCTGGCTCTGATACCACTGTTGGGGAACGTAGTATTACAAAAAAATTCCTACGATCACGCAATATATATCTAGGAGAAGCACAACAACGAGCAGGGAGAGTGTGTCCACGTACCCTCGTAGACCGAAAGCGGAAGCGTTTAGTAACGCGGTTGATGTAGTCGAACGTCTTCGCGATCCAACTGATCCAAGTACCGAACGCACGACACCTCCGTGTTCAGCACACGTTCAACTCGATGACGTCCCTCGAGCTCTTTGATCCAGTTGAGGCCGAGGGAGAGTTCCGTCAGCACGACGGCATGGTGACGATGATGATGAAGTTACTCGCGTAGGGCTTCCCCTAAGCACTACAACGATATGACCGAGGTGTGTAACTATGGAGGGGGGCACCGCACATGGCTAAGAGAAACGTGTGTGTCCTTTGGGGTGCCCCCCTCCCACGTATATAAAGGGGGGAGGAGGAGGAGGCCGGCCTAGAGGGGGCGCGCGCCATGGGGAGTCCAACTAGGATTCCCAATCCTAGTTGGAGTCCCCTTCCATCCAAGAGAGGGAGAAGGAGGGAAGGAGGAAGAGGGGAGAAGGGAAGAGGGGGCGCCTCCCCTCTCCTTAGTCCAATTCGAACTATCCATGGGGGGGTGGGCGTGGCCTCCCTTGTGGCCCTCCTCTCCTTTCCACTAGGGCCCATGAAGGCCCATGAACTTCCCGGGTGGGGGTCCAGTAAACCCCAGTACTCTGAAACGACCCGAACCATTCCGGTGTCCGAATGTAACCTTACAATATATGAATCTTTATGTCTCGACCATTTCGAGACTCCTCATCATGTCCGTGATCTCATCTGGGACTCCGAACAAACTTCGGTTCATCAAAACACAAAACTCATAATACAAATCGTCATTGAATGTTAAGTGTGCAGACCCTATGGGTTCGAGAACTATGTAGACATGACCGAGACATATCTCTGGTCAATAACCAATAGCGAAACCTGGATGCTCATATTAGTTCCTACATATTCGACGAAGATTTTTATCGGTCAAACAGCATAACAACATATGTTGTTTCCTTTGTCTTCGGTATGTTACTTGCCCGAGATTCATCGTCGGTATCGTCATACCTAGTTCAATATTGTCACCGGCAAGTCTCTTTACTCGTTCCGTAATGCATCATCCCATGACCAACTCATTAGTCACATTGTTTGCAAGGCTCGTAGTGATGTGCATTACCGAGAGGGCCCACATATACCTCTCCGATACACGGAGTGACAAATCCTAATCTCGACCTATGCCAACACAACAAACACCATTGGAGACACCTGTAGAGCATCTTTATAATCACCAGTTATGTTGTGACGTTTGATAGCACACAAGGCATTCCTCCGGTATTCGGGAGTTGCATAATCTCATAGTCTGAGGAGCATGTATAAGTCATGAAGAAAGCAATAGCACAAAAACTGAACGATCATTATGCTAAGCTAACAGATGGGTCATGTCCATCACATCATTCTCTAATGATGTGACCCTGCTCATCAAATGACAACACATGTCTATGGCTAGGAAACTTAACCATCTTTGATTAACGAGCTAGTTAAGTAGAGGCATACTAGGGACAGTGTGTTTGTTGATATGTCTCCAACATATCTATATTTTTTGATTGTTCCATGCTATTATAGTATCCATCTAGGATGTTTTATATGCATCTATATGCTATTTTATATGATTTTTGGGTCTAACCTATTAACCTAGAGCCTAGTGCCAGTTTTTTGTTTTTTCCTTGTTTTTGAGTTTTACACAAAAGGAATACCAAACGGAGTCCAATTGACGTGCCAATTTTTGATGATTTTTTATGGACCAAAAGAAGCCCCCGGAGTAAAAGAGTTGGGCTAGAAGAGTCCCAGGCCGTCCACGAGGGTGGGGGGCGTGCCCTCCCCCCCACCCGGGGCGCGCCGCCCTATCTCGTGGATGACTCGAGCACCTCCCTGACTTGTTCCCGACGCCAAAAATTCCTATAAATACTGAAACCACTAGAAAATAACCTAGATCAGGAGGTCCGCCACCACAAGCCTCCGTAGCCACCGAAAACCAATCTAGACCCGTTCCGGCACCCTGCCGGAGGGGGGAATCCCTCTCTGATGGCCATCTTCATCATCCCGACGCTCTCCATGACGAGGAGGGAGTAGTTCACCCTCAGGGCTGAGGGCATGTACCAGTAGCTACGTGTTTGATCTCTCTCTCTCTCATGTTCTTGATTCGGCATGATCTTGATGTACCACGAGCTTTGCTATTATAGTTAGATCTTATGATGTTTATCCCCCTCTACTCTCTTGTAATGGATTGAGTTTTCCCTTTGAAGTTATCTTATCGGATTGAGTCTTTAAGAATTTGAGAACACTTGATGTATGTCTTGCATGTGCTTATCTGTGGTGACAATGGCATGTTCACGTGATCCACTTGATGTATGTTTTGTTGATCAACTTGCGAGTTCTGTGACCTTGTGAACTTATGCATAGGGGTTGGCACACGTTTTCGTCTTGACTCTTCGGTAGAAACTTTGGGGCACCCTTTGAAGTTCTTTGTGTTGGTTGAATAGATGAATCTGAGATTGTGTGATGCGTATCGTATAATTATACGCACGGATACTTGAGGTGACATTGGAGTATCTAGGTGATATTAGGGTTTTGGTTGATTTGCGTCTTAAGGTGTTATTCTAGTACGAACTCTAGGATAGATCGAACGGAAAGAATAGCTTCATGTTATTTTACTACGGACTCTTGAATAGATCGATCAGAAAGGATAACTTTGAGGTGGTTTCGTACCCTACAATAATCTCTTCGTTTGTTCTCCGCTATTCGTGACTTTGGAGTGACTCTTTGTTGCATGTTGAGGGATAGTTATATGATCCAATTATGTTATTATTGTTGAGAGAACTTGCAATAGTGAAAGTATGAACCCTAGGCATTGTTTGAACGCATTGCAATACCGTTTTCGCTCACTTTTATCATTAGTTACCTTGCTGTTTTTATATTTTCATATTACAAAAAGTTATATCTACCATCCATATTGCACTTGTACAATTTACCATCGTATTGGGTGTGTTGGGGACACACGAGACTCTTTGTTATTTGGTTGCAGGGTTGCTTGAGAGAGACCATCTTCATCCTACGCCTCTCACGGATTGATAAACCTTAGGTCATCCACTTGAGGGAAATTTTCTACTGTCCTACAAACCTCTGCACTTGGAGGCCTAACAACGTCTACAAGAAGAAGGTTGTGTAGTAGACATCAAGCTCTTTTTTGGCACCGTTGCCGGGGAGGTTAGCGCTTGAAGGTATATCTTTAGATCTTGCAATCGAATCTTTTAGTTTCTTGTTCTGTCACTAGTTTAGTCTATAAAAGAAAACTACAAAAAATGGAATTAACGTTGCCACATATGCTTCATCTTTTTAATGTCTTTCGTGAAAATAAGGATTCCGATAATTGTGCCAAAGTGTTAGAAGAAGAATGTATTAAAATGTTTGGCAATAAATCTTTGGATGATGAGAATGATTGCAATATTGGTAGTATGAATTCTTTGTATACCCATGATGCTAATGATATGCAAAGCCACAAGCTTGGGGATGCTATGTTTGATGAAGGTGATATTTTTTGTCCCCCAAGTTTTGATGAGCAAATTTATTATGATGATAGCATGCCTCCTATTTATGATGATTATATTGATGAAAGTGGGTTTGGAAGAGTGTCAACTTTAGGAAGTAATGATCCCACTATTTTGGAGAGTGTTGAATCTTATTGTGATAATTATGAAAGTGGATTTGGAGAGGTCGTGACTTTATTTAGTGATGAATCCACTATTTCGGAAGAAGTTCCAATGATTATGTGAACAAAGTTGCTATCTATGATTATTATTGTGATGACATGTATGCTATGAAGAATAATAACCATGAAACTTGTCATCTTGATTTTAATTTTCAATTGGATTATGCCTCACATGATAGTTATTTTGTTGAGTTTGCTCCCACTATCATCCATGACAATAAATTTGCTTATGTGGAGAGTAATAAAATTTCTATGCTTATGCATCATGAAAAGAATGCTTTGTGTGATGGTTATATTGTTGAGTTCATTCATGATTCTACTGAAAATTATTATGAGAGGGGAACATATGCTTTTACATATTGCAATAATATCAAGTTTCCTCTCTATGTGTTGAAAATCTTGAAGTTATCCTTGTTTTACCTTCCTATGCAAGTTGATTCTTGTTCCCACAAGTTGTTTGCTCACAAAATCCCTATGAATAGGAAATGGGTTAGACTTAAATGTGCTAGTCATATTCTTCATGATGCTCTCTTTATGTTTCAATTCTTATCTTTTATGTGAGCATCATTGATATCATCATGCCTAGCTAGGGGCGTTAAACGATAGTGCTTGTTGGGAGGCAACCCAATTTTATTTTTCTTCCTTGCTTTTTGTTCCTGTTTAGTAATAAATAAGTCATCTATCCTCTTTTATGATTGTGTTTTTCATGTTTTAATTAGTGTTTGTGCCAAGTAAAGCCTTTAGGATCTTCTTGGGTGATTGTTATTTGATCTTGCTGTAAATAAATTTTCATTTTTTACCAGAGAGCGATAAAATACCAATTCCAACTGCAGTAGATCGATATACAAATTATTTAGGTCGTCCTAAATTTTCAGAATTTTTGGAGTTAGATAAGTATTCGAAATCTCCAAATTACTACAGACTGTTCTATTTTTGACAGATTCTGTTTTCATTGTGTTGTTTGCTTATTTTGATGAATCTATGAGTAGTATCGGAGGGTATGAACCATAGAGAAGTTGGAATACAGTAGATATTACACCAATGAATTTAGAATAAGTTCACAGTAGTACCTAAGTGGTGAATTATTTTCTTATACTAATGGAGCTTACGAGTTTTCTGTTAAGTTTTGTGTTGTGAAGTTTTCAAGTTTTGGGTAAAGATTCGATGGAATATGGAATAAGGAGTGGCAAGAGCCTAATCTTGGGGATTCCCAAGGCACCCCTAGGTAATATTCAAGGATAACCAAGAGCCTAAGCTTCAACACGGGCCTTGCCGGGACGCGTGGCGCGTCGCGGCAAGTTCCTTGAGATGCCTTGGTTGGCCTTCCCGGCAAGCTCCTCTTGCCGGGGTCTTGTCTCCTTGGCTTGGATACTTTGTCCTTGAATGGCTCCAAAGGAACCACGGAGGACCTTGGCGGTCACCCGGCAAGCCTTGCCGCGGGATGCTGCGACTGCCCGTGCACAAGTTCGGGATACTAGGGTACCCCTACTCTAGTACACCGACAGGAGCCCCCGGGCCTGGGCCATACACGGTGCCGAGCGCTGTTGGGCCAGGCCCAAAACAGGGCACGGGCACGCGCGGCCTAGGTTACGCCGTATCTCTCCCGTATCCACCGCGCCCTCCCCGAACGGCACGCGTTGAATGCGGCGTCGTGGGAGAGATCGTGGGTGGTTTCTTTATTCGGAAATGCGGAACGTCCGCCCCCTCCCTCTTTATAAGCAGGGGAAACAGGGGCAGTTCGCCCATTCGCCGGTTGCTACTCCAATCTCGGAACCTCCGCCGCTCCCTCGTCTTCCCAAAGCTGAAAGAGCAGCGCCCCGCCCCCCATCGCCACCAGCACCACCAACGCCGTCGACCTCCTCCACCACTTCCGCCATGGCTCCGAGAGCCGACAAAGGGAAGGTTGTGAAGTCGACCGAGGCGCAGCGGCTTGCGGCGCTGCGAAAGGAGCGGGCAATCTTCCCCCCCAAGCTCGCCGCGAGGGAGCTGAGGGAGAATTACTACCTCTTCTGGTCGACGGAGACGCGAGCGCATCCGCGCACGAAGGTACTTCCAGCCGCCGCTTGGAAAATGGCTCCAAACGGATATCCTTTCTTCGCCTTGTTCTTCTACTGCGGGCTCTGCCCGCCCTTCTCTGAGTTTTTCTGCGATATCATGAACACCTACGGGTTCCACCTCCTTGACTTCACCCCCAATGCCGTTCTGACCATGGCAGTTTTCGCACATCTCTGCGAAAACTTTGTCGGAGTCATTCCCAATGTAGCCTTTTCGCCACTTCTTTATGCGAGTAGAGAGAGGAGAGCCTTATCCGGCGGAATCGCCTGGATCTCGAGGGCCGGCAAGAAGGAGACCTATCTGGAGGGAGAGTTCCGCGGCAAGTGGGAGGATGGAGGCAGACTGGTGCTGGATTCGAGGAGAACCCGCAGCCGTTTACCGCCCGGCGCCAAGCCCCAGTAGCACGCGGCAGCGATTGGAGTGACGTGGCCCCGGAAGATGGCTTAAGATTGCCGTCACCCGGATCCTATGCCTCAGGCTTGCCGGGCTCACTGTAGGCGCTGTTGGCGCAGATTTTCTTCGCCGCCGCATCGCCCCCCTGCAGGAACGGGGGAGACCCGCCTGGGAATTCAAGAATGCGGCGGATATCATGAGGCTGCGTCCGGGCCTCAACTTCAACTTCACTGTTCTGGAGCTTAACGCGATGCTCCAGGAGCTGTTCAAGTACGACCCTCAACATCCCGAAGTGTTCAGGTTGCCGGGGTGTCGTTCCGCTGTGCAACAACTCCGCGCTCGACCGCATCCGTGCAATGATGCCGCTGTGCGATTCGCATGGAATTGTCCCAACTTGGCAAGAGCCTGCAGACGACGTCGTGCAGGAGTTCTTTGACGGCTTGGTAGAAGTGCCGGTCCGCTCCGACGAAAAGGATAGCCTCACCCGCGACACCACCGATGCGGAGATGACACGCATCGCCACTAGGCTGGAAGAGGCGGCGGCAGCCGCAGCCGCGGGCGAATTTGGATTCACCGTGGAGGAGGCAGATGCAGCAGAGGCGGCAAGCCGTGCCGAGCGAGAGGAGCCGTCGGCGAGAAAGAGCTTGCCGGGCATAACGTCGAGTCGAGCGAGCCCGCCAAGGATACGAGCGGCTCGCTGGAGATCAACTCCTCTTTCCTCTCATCTTCAGGTCTGGCCGCAAGACCAGAGCGAGCACGCCCGGTCCTTGCGAAGGTTAAAATAGCACCAACTTGACAAACTATCGTTGTGGTTTTGATGCATAGGTAAGATTGGTTCTTGCTTAAGCCCGTAGCAGCCACGTAAAACTTGCAACAACAAAGTATAGGACGTCTAACTTGTTTTTGCAGGGCATGTTGTGATGTGATATGGTCAAGACATGATGCTAAATTTTATTGTATGAGATGATCATGTTTTGTAACCGAGTTATCGGCAACTGGCAGGAGCCATATGGTTGTCGCTTTATTGTATGCAATGCAATCGTGCTGTAATGCTTTACTTTATCACTAAGCGGTAGCGATAGTCGTGGAAGCATAATATTGGCGAGACGACAACGATGCTACGATGGAGATCAACGTGTCGCGCCGGTGACGATGGTGATCACGACGGTGCTTCGAAGATGGAGATCACAAGCACAAGATGATGATGGCCATATCATATCACTTATATTGATTGCATGTGATGTTTATCTTTTGTGCATCTTATCTTGCTTTGATTGATGGTAGCATTATAAGATGATCTCTCACTAATTATCATGAAGTGTTCTCCCTGAGTATGCACCGTTGCGAAAGTTCTTCGTGATGAGACACCACGTGATGATCGGGTGTGATAGGTTCTACGTTCAAATACAACGGGTGCAAAACAGTTGCACACGCGGAATACTCAGGTTATACTTGACGAGCCAAGCATATACAGATATGGCCTCGGAACACGGAGACCGAAAGGTCGAGCGTGAATCATATAGTAGATATGATCAACATAGTGATGTTCACCAATGAAACTACTCCATCTCACGTGATGATCGGACATGGTTTAGTTGATTTGGATCACGTAATCACTTAGAGGATTAGAGGGATGTCTATCTAAGTGGGAGTTCTTAAGTAATATGATTAATTGAACTTAAATTTATCATGAACTTAGTCCTGGTAGTATTTTGCAAATTATGTTGTAGATCAATAGCTCGCGTTGTTGCTTCCCTGTGTTTATTTTGATATGTTCCTAGAGAAAATTGTGTTGAAAGATGTTAGTAGCAATGATGCGGATTGGATCCGTGATCTGAGGTTTATCCTCATTGCTGCACAGAAGAATTATGTCCTTGATGCACCGCTAGGTGACGGACCTATTGCAGGAGCAGATGCAGATGTTATGAACGTTTGGCTAGCTCAATATGATGACTACTTGATAGTTTAGTGCACCATGCTTAATGGCTTAGAATCGGGACTTCAAAGACGTTTTGAACGTCATGGAGCATATGAGATGTTCTAGGAGTTGAAGTTAATATTTCAAGCAAATACCCGAGTTGAGAGATATGAAGTCTCCAACAAGTTCTATAGCTAAAAGATGGAGGAGAATCGCTCAACTAGTGAGCATGTACTCAGATTGTCTGAGTACTACAATCGCTTGAATCAAGTGGGAGTTAATCTTCCAGATAAGATAGTGATTGACAGAATTCTCTAGTCACCATCACCAAGTTAGTAGAACTTCGTGATGAACTATGATATGCAAGGGATAACGGAAACAACTCCCAAGCTCTTCGTGATGCTGAAATCAACGAAGGTAGAAATCAAGAAAAATATCAAGTGTTGATGGTTGACAAGATCACTAGTTTCAAGAAAAGGGCAGAGGGAAGAAGGGGAACTTCAAGAAGAACAGCAAGCAAGTTGCTGCTCAAGTGAAGAACCCCAAGTCTGGTCCTAAGCCTGAGACTAAGTGTTTCTACTGCAAAGGGACTGGTCACTGGAAGCGGAACTACCCCAAGTGATTGGCAGATAAGAAGGATGGCAAAGTGAACATAAGTATATTTGATATACATGTTATTGATGTGTACTTTACTAGTGTTTATAGCGACCCCTCAGTATTTGATACTATTTCAGTTGCTAAGATTAGTAACTCGAAACGGGAGTTGCAGAATAAACAGAGACTAGTTAAGGGTAAAGTGACGATGTGTGTTGGAAGTGGTTCCAAGATTGATATGATCATCATCGCACACTCCCTATACTTTCGGGATTAGTGTTGAACCTGAATAAGTGTTATTCGGTGTTTGCGTTAAGCATGAATATGATTTGATCATGTTTATTGTGATACGGTTATTCATTTAAGTAAGAGAATAAATTGTTGTTCTGTTTACATGAATAAAACCTTATATGGTTACACACCCAATGAAAATAGTTCGTTGGATCTCGATCGTAGTGATACACATAATCATAATATTGAAACCAAAAGATGCAAAGTTAATAATGATAGTGCAACTTATTTGTAGCACTGCTGTTTAGTTCATATTGGTATAAAGCGCATGAAGAAACTCCATGCTGATGGGCTTTTGGAATCACTTGATTATGAATCAGTTGATGCTTGCGAACCATGCCTCATAGGCAAGATGACTAAGACTCTGTTCTTCGGAACAATGGAGCGAACAACAGATGTGTTGGAAATCATACATACTGATGTATGTGGTCCGATGAATATTGAAGCTCGCGACAGGTATCATTATTTTCTGATCTTCACAGATGATTTGAGCAGATATGAGTATATCTACTTGATGAAACACAAGTCTGAAACATTTGAAAAGTTCAAAGAATTTCAGAGTGAAGTGAAAAATCATCGTAACAAGAAAATAAAGTTTCTACGATCTGATCGTAGAGAAGAGTATTTGAGTTACGAGTTTGGCCTTCAGTTAAAAACAATGTGAAATAGTTTCACTACTCATGCCACCTGGAACACCACAATGTAATGGTGTGTCCGAACGTCATAACCGTACTTTATTGGATATAGTGCAATCTATGATGTATCTTACCAATCTACCACTATCGTTTTGGGTTTATGCATTAGAGACAGCTGCATTCACGTTAAATAGGGCACCATCTAAATCAGTTGAGACGACATCGTATGAACTATGGTTTGGCAAGAAACCTAAGCTGTCGTTTCTTAAAGTTTGAGGTTGCAATGCTTATGTGAAAAAGTTTCAACCTGATAAGCTCAAACCCAAATCGGAGAAATGTGTCTTCATAGGATATCCAAAAGAAACTATTGGATACACCTTCTATCACAAGACCGAAGGCAAGACTTTTGTTGCTAAATTCGGAAACTTTCTGGAGAAGGAGTTTCTCTCGAAAGAAGTGAGTGGGAGGAAAGTAGAAAACTTGATAAGGTAATTGTACCTTCTCCCTTATTGGAAAGTAGTTCATCACAGAAATCTATTCTTGTGACTACTACACCAATTAGTGAGGAAGCTAATGATGATGATCATGTAACTTCAGATCAAGTTACTACTGAATCTCGTAGGTAAACCAGAGTGAAATCCGCACCAGAGTGGTACGGTAATCCTGTTCTGGAAGTCATGTTACTAGACCATGGCGAACTTGAGAACTATGAGGAAGCGATGATGAGCCCAGATTCCGCAAAATGGCTTGAGGCCATGAAATCTGAGATGAGATCCATGTATGAGAACAAAGTATAGACTTTGGTTGACTTGCCGGATGATCGGCAAGCCATAGAAAATAAATGGATCTTCAAGAGAAAGACTGACGCTGACGGTAATGTTACTGTCTATAAAGCTCGACTTGTCGCAAAAAGGTTTTCGACAAGTTCAAGGGGTTGACTACGATGAGACCTTCTCACCCGTAGCGATGCTTAAGTCTGTCCGAATCATGTTAGCAATTGCCGCATTTTATAATTATGAAATTTGGCAGATGGATGTCAAAACTGCATTCCTGAATGGATTTCTGGAAGAAGAGTTGTATATGATGCAACCAGAAGGTTTTGTCGATCCAAAGGGAGCTAACAAAGTGTACAAGCTCCAGCGATCCATTTATAGAATGGTGCAAGCCTCTCAGAGTTGGAATAAACGCTTTGATAGTATGATCAAAGCATGTAGTTTTATACAGACTTGCGGTGAAGCCTGTATCTACAAGAAAGTGAGTGGGAGCACTACAGTATTTCTGATAAGTATATGTGAATGACATATTGTTGATCGGAAATAATGTAGAATTATTCTGTAAAGCATAAAGGAGTGTTTGAAAGGAGTTTTTCAAAGAAAGACTTCAGTGAAGCTACTTACATATTGAGCTTCAAGATCTATAGAGATAGATCAAGACGCTTGATAAGTTTTTCAATGAGTACATACCTTGACAAGATTTTGAAGTAGTTCAAAATGGAACAGTCAAAGAAAAAAAAGAAAGAGTTCTTGCCTGTATTACAAGGTGTGAAGTTGAGTAAGACTCAAAGCCCGACCACGGCAGAAGATAGAAAGAGAATGAAAGTCATTCCCTATGCCTCAGTCATAGGTTCTATAAAGTATGCCATGCTGTGTACCAGATCTATTGTATACCCTACACTAATTGGCATGGGAGTACAATAGTGATCTAGGAGTAGATCACTGGACAACGATCAAAATTATCCTTAGTGGAATAAGGATATGTTTCTCGATTATGGAGGTGAAAAAAAGGTTCGCCGTAAAGGGTTACGTCGATGCAAGTTTTGACACAGATCTGGATGACTCTAAGTCTCGATCTAGATACATATTGAAAGTGGGAGCAATTAGCTAGAGTAGCTCCGTGCAGAGCATTGTTGACATAAATATTTGCAAAATACTTACGGATCTGAATGTGACAGACCCGTTGACTAAGATTCTCTCACAGACAAAACATGATCACACCTTAGTACTCCTTGGGTGTTAATCACATAGCGATGTGAACTAGATTACTGAATCTAGTAAACCCTTTGGGTGTTGATCACATATCGATGTGAACTATGGGTGTTAATCACATGGTGATGTGAACTATTGCTGTTAAATCACATGGCGATGTGAACTAGATTATTGACTCTAGTGCAAGTGGGAGACTGAAGGAAATATGCCCTAGAGGCAATAATAAAGTTATTATTTATTTCCTTATTTCATGATAAATGTTTATTATTCATGCTAGAATTGTATTAACTGGAAACATAATACATGTGTGAATACATAGACAAACAGAGTGTCACTAGTATGCCTCTACTAGACTAGCTCGTTAATCAAAGATGGCTATGTTTCCTAACCATGAACAAAGAGTTGTTATTTGATTAACGAGGTCACATCATTAGTTGAATGATCTGATTGACATGACCCATTTCCGTTAGCTTAGCACTTGATCGTTTAGTATGTTGCTATTGCTTTCTTCATGACTTATACATGTTCCTATGACTATGAGATTATGCAACTCCCGTTTGCCGGAGGAACACTTTGTGTGCTACCAAACGTCACAACGTAACTGGGTGATTATAAAGGAGCTCTACAGGTGTCTCCAAAGGTACATGTTGGGTTGGCATATTTCGAGATTAGGATTTGTCACTTCGATTGTCGGAGAGGTATCTCTGGGCCCTCTCGGTAATGCACATCACATAAGCCTTGCAAGCATTGCAACTAATGAGTTAGTTGTGGGATGATGCATTATGGAACGAGTAAAGAGACTTGCCAGTAACGAGATTGAACTAGGTATTGGATACCGACGATCGAATCTCGGGCAAGTAACATACCGATGACAAAGGGAACAACGTATGTTGTTATGCGGTCTGACCGATAAAGATCTTCGTAGAATATGTAGGAGCCAATATGAGCATCCAGGTTCCGCTATTGGTTATTGACCGGAAACATGTCTCGGTCATGTCTACATTGTTCTCGAACCGTAGGGTCCGCACGCTTAAGGTTTCGATGACAGTTATATTATGAGTTTATGAGTTTTGATGTACCGAAGGAGTTCGGAGTCCCGGATGAGATCGGGGACATGACGAGGAGTCTCGAAATGGTTGAGACGTAAAGATCGATATATTGGACGACTATATTCGGACATCGGAAAGGTTCCGAGTGATTCGGATATTTTTCGGAGTACCGGGTAGTTACGGGAGAAGTAATGGGCCTTGATGGGCTTTAGTGGGAAGAGGAAAAAGGCTGCTGCGCCCCCCCCCCCTCCCCTCTAGTCCGAATTGGACTAGGGAAAAGGGGGCCGGCCACCTTTCCTACTCCTCCACTTCCTTCTCCCTTCCTCCCCTCTTGATGGATTCCTACTAGGACTTGGAGTCCTAGTAGGACTCCCATCCTGGCCGCACCAATGGCCTTGGCCGGCCTCCTCCTCCTAGATCCTTTATATACTAAGGCAAGGGGCACCCCATAGACACAAGTTGATCTTCGTGATCGTTCCTTAGCCGTGTGCGGTGCCCCCCTCCACCATATTCCACCTCGGTCATATTGTAGCGGTGCTTAGGCGAAGCCCTGCGACGATAGAACATCAAGATCGTCACCACACCGTCGTGCTGACGGAACTCCTCCCCGACGCTTTGCTGGATCGGAGCCCGGGGATCGTCATCGAGCTGAACGTGTGCCAAGAACTCGGAGGTGCCGGAGTAACGGTGCTTGGATCGGTCGGATCGTGAAGACGTACGACTACATCAACCGCGTTGTCACAACGCTTCCGCTGTCGGTCGACAAGGGTACGTAGATCACACTCTCCCCTCTCGTTGCTATGCATCACCATGATCTTGCGTGTGCGTAGGAATTTTTTTGAAATTACTACGTTTACCAACAAGTATGCTATGCTGTGTACCAAACCTATTGTGTACCTTGCCATGAGTTTGGATATTGATCCAGGAATAGATCACTAGACAACGGTCAAAATTATCCTTAGAAGACTAAGAAGATATTTCTCGGTTATGGAGGTGATAAAGAGTTCGTCGTAAAGAGTTACATCGATGCAAGCTTTTACACTGATCCGGATGACTCCGAGTCTCAATATGGATACATATTGAAAGTGGGAACAATTAGCTAGAGTAGCTCCATGCAGAGCATTGTAGACATAGAAAATTTGCAAAATACATACGACTCTGAATGTGACAGACCCATTGACTAAGCTTCTCTCATAGCGATGTGAAATAGATTATTGACTCTAGTAAAACCTTTTGGGTATTAGTCACATGGCGATGTGAACTAATCACATAAAGATGTGAACTATTGGTGTTAAATCACATGACGATGTGAACTAGATTATTGACTCTAGTGCAAGTGGGAGACTCAAGGAAATATGCCCTGGAGGCAATAATAAAGTTGTTACTTATGTTTCCTTATATCATGATAAATGTTTATTATTCATGCTAGAATTGTATTAATCGGAAACTTGATACATGTGTGGATACATAGACAAAACAAAGTGTCCCTAGTACGCCTCTACTTGACTAGCTCGTTAATCAAAGATGGTTAAGTTTCCTGACCATAGACATGTGTTGTCATTTGATGAACGTGATCACATCATTAGGAGAATGATGTGATGAACAAGACCCATCTGTTAGCTTAGCATAATGATTGTTAAGTTTTATAGCTATTGCCTTCTTCATGACTTATACATATTCATCTGACTATGAGATTATGCAACTCCCGAATACCGAAGGAACACCTTGTGTGCTATCAAACATCACAACGAAACTTGGTGATTATAAAGATGCTCTACAGATGTCTCCGATGGTGTTTGTTGAGTTGGCATAGATCAAGATTAGGATTTGTCACTCTGTGTATCTGATGACCCACAAGTAAAGGGGATCTATCGTAGTCCTTTCGATAAGTAAGAGTGTCGAACCCAACGAGGAGCAGAAGGAAATGATAAGCAGTTTTCAGTAAGGTATTCTCTACAAGCACTGAAATTATCAGTAACAGATAGTTTTCTCATAAGGTAATTTGTAACGGGTAACAAGTAATAAAAGTAAACAAGGTGCAGCAAGGTGGCCCAATCCTTTTTGTAGCAAAGGACAAGTCTGGACAAAATCTTATATAAAGGAAAACACTCCCGAGGACACATGGGAATTATTGTCAAGCTAGTTTTCATCACACTCATATGATTCGCGTTCGGTACTTTGATAATTTGATATGTGTTGGGGAACGTAGTAATTTCAAAAAAATTCCTACGCACACGCAAGATCATGGTGATGTATAGCAACGAGAGGGGAGAGTGTTGTCTATGTACCCTCGTAGACCGAAAGCGGAAGCGTTAGCACAACGCGGTTGATGTAGTTGTACGTCTTCACGATTCGACCGATCAAGTACCGAACGCACGGCACCTCCGAGTTCTGCACACGTTCAACTCAATGATGTCCCTCGAACTTCGATCCAGCCGAGTGTTGAGGGAGAGTTTCGTCAGCACGACGGCGTGGTGACGATGATGATGTTCTACCGATGCAGGGCTTCGCCTAAGCACCGCTACGATATGATCGAGGTGGATTATGGTGGAGAGGGGCACCGCACACGGCTAAGAGATCAAGAGATCAATTGTTGTGTCTATGGGGTGCCCCCTGGCCATGTATATAAAGGATTGGAGGAGGGGAGGGGTCGACCCTCTCTATGGCGCGCCTTAGGGAGTCCTACTCCAACCGGGAGTAGGATTCCCCCTTTCCTAGTAGAACTAGGATCCCTTCCAAGTAGTAGGAGTAGGAGAGAAGGAAAGGGAAGGGAAAAGGAGAAGGAAGGAAGGGGGCGCCCCCCCCCTCCCTAGTCCAATTCAGACCAGCCCATGGGGAGGGGTGCGGCCACCCTTTGAGGCTTTCTCTCCTTTCCCGTATGGCCCATTAAGGCCCAATACGAATTCCCGTAACTCCCCGGAACTCCCGAAAATACCCGAATCACTCAGAACCTTTCCGATGTCCAAATATAGTCGTCCAATATATCGATCTTTACGTCTCAACCATTTCGAGACTCCTCTTCATGTCCCCGATCTCATTCGGGATTCCGAACTCCTTCGGTACATCAAAACACATAAACTCATAATATAACCGTCATCGAACTTTAAGCGTGCGGACCCTACGGGTTCGAGAACTATGTAGACATGATCGAGACACGTCTCGGTCAATAACCAATAGCGGAACCTGGATGCTCATATTGGCTCCTACATATTCTACGAAGATCTTTATCGGTCAAACCGCATAACAACATATGTTGTTCCCTTTGTCATCGGTATGTTACTTGCCCGAGATTCGATCGTCGGTATCTCAATACCTAGTTCAATCTCGTTACTGGCAAGTCTCTTTACTCGTTCCGTAATACATCATCCCGCAACTAACTCATTAGTTGCAATGCTTGCAAGGCTTATAGTGATGTGCATTACCGAGTGGGCCCAGAGATACCTCTCCGACAATCGGAGTGACAAGTCCTAATCTCGAAATACGTCAACCCAACAAGTACCTTTGGAGACACCTGTAGAGCACCTTTATAATCACCCAGTTACGTTGTGACGTTTGGTAGCACACAAAGTGTTCCTCTGGTAAACGGGAGTTGCATAATCTCATAGTCATAGGAACATGTATAAGTCATGAAGAAAGCAATAGCAACAAACTAAACGATCAAGTGCTATGCTAATGGAATGGGTCAAGTCAATCACATCATTCTCCTAATGATGTGATCCCGTTAATCAAATGACAACTCATGTCTATGGTTAGGAAACATAACCATCTTTGATCAATGAGCTAGTCAAGTAGAGGCATACTAGTGACACTCTGTTTGTCTATGTATTCACACATGTATTATGTTTCCGGTTAATACAATTCTAGCATGAATAATAAACATTTATCATGATATAAGGAAATAAATAATAACTTTATTATTGCCTCTAGGGCATATTTCCTTCAATATGTGGGTGGACCGGTGCTTGGGTACTGCCCTTACTTGGACAAGCATCCCACTTATGATTAACCCCTCTTGCAAGCATCCGCAACTACAAAAGAAGTATTAAGGTAAACCTAACCATAGCATGAAACATATCGATCCAAATCAGCCCCTTACGAAGCAACGCATAAACTAGGGTGTACGCTTCTGTCACTCTAGCAACCCATCATCTACTTATTACTTCCCAATGCCTTCCCCTAGGCCCAAACAATGGTGAAGTGTCATGTAGTCGACGTTCACATGACACCACTAGAAGAGAGACAACATACATGTCATCAAAATATCGAATGAATACCAAATTCACATCACTACTTATAGCAAGACTTCTCCCATGTCCTCAGGAACAAACGTAACTACTCACAAATCATATTCATGTTCATAATCAGAGGGGTATTAATATGCATAAAGGATCTGAACATATGATCTTCCACCAAATAAACCAACTAGCATCAACTACAGAGAGTAATCTGAAGGAAATATGCCCTAGAGGCAATAATAAAGTTATTATTTATTTCCTTATATCATGATAAAATTTTATTATTCATGCTAGAATTGTATTAACCGGAAACATAATACTTGTGTGAATACATAGACAAATAGAGTGTCACTAGTATGCCTCTACTTGACTAGCTCGTTGATCAAAGATGGTTATGTTTCCTAGCCATAGACATGAGTTGTCATTTGATTAACGGGATCACATCATTAGGACAATGATGTGATTGACTTGACCCATTCTGTTAGCTTAGCACTTGATCGTTTAGTATGTTGCTATTGCTTTCTTCATGACTTATACATGTTCCTATGACCATGAGATTATGCAACTCCAGTTTACCAGAAGAACACTTTGTGTGCTACCAAATGTCCCAACGTAACTGGGCGATTATAAAGGTGCTCTACAGGTGTCTCCAAAGGTACATGTTGGGTTGGCGTATTTCGAGATTAGGATTTGTCACTCCGATTGTCGGAGAGGTAACTCTGGGCCCTCTCAGTAATGCACATCACTTAAGCCTTGCAAGCATTGCAGCTAATGAGTTAGTTGCGGGATGATGTATTACAGAACAAGTAAAGAGACTTGCCGGTAATGAGATTGAACTAGGTATTAAGATACCGACGATCGAATCTCGGGCAAGTAACATACCGATGACAAAGGGAACAACGTATGTTGTTATGCGGTCTGACCGATAAAGATCTTCGTAGAATATGTAGGAGCCAATATGAGCATCCAGGTTCCGCTATTGGTTATTGACCGGAGACGTGTCTCGGTCATGTCTACATTGTTCTCGAACCCGTAGGGTCCGCACGCTTAACGTTATGATGACAGTTTCATTATGAGTTTATATGTTTTGATGTACCGAAGGTTGTTCGGAGTCCCGGATGTGATCATGGACATGACGAGGAGTCTCGAAATGGTCGAGACATGAAGATTGATATATTGGAAGCCTACGTTTGGACATCGGAAGTGTTCCGGGTGAAATCGGCATTTTACTGGAGTACCGGGAGGTTACCGGAACCCCCCGGTAACCTAATGGGCCTTAATGGGCCTAGTGGAGGAAGTAGAGAGGAGGCCAAGGGGCAGCCTTGCGCCCCTTCCCCCCCCCCTCCCCAAGTCCGAATTGGACAAGGAGGGGGGCGGCGCCCCCCCTTTCCTTTCTCCTCTCTCTCTCCTTCCACCCAAGTCACATGGAAAAGGGGGGAGTCCTACTCCCGGTGGGAGTAGGACTCCTCCTGGCGCGCCCCTTGCCTGGCCGCACCTCCTCCCCCTTGCTCCTTTATATACGGGGGCAGGGGGAACCCCATAGACACAACAATTGATCATTGATCTCTTAGCCGTGTGCGGTGCCCCCCTCCACCATAATCCTCGATAATATTGTAGCGGTGCTTAGGCGAAGCCCTGCGACGGTAGAACATCAAGATCGTCACCACGCCATCGTGCTGACGGAACTCTTCCCCGACATTCTGCTGGATCGGAGTCCGGGGATCGTCATCGAGCTGAACGTGTGCTAGAACTCGGAGGTGCCGTAGTTTCGGTGCTTGATTGGTCGGGCCGTGAAGACGTACGACTACATCAACCGCGTTGTGCTAACGCTTCCGCTTTCGGTCTACGAGGGTACGTGGACAACACTCTCCCCTCTTGTTGCTATGCATCACCATGATCTTGCGTGTGCGTAGGATTTTTTTTGAAATTACTACGTTCCCCAACAGTGGCATCCGAGCCAGGTTTTATGCGTTGATGTTATATGCACGAGTAGAACACAAGTGAGTTGTGGGCGATATAAGTCATACTGCTTACCAGCATGTCATACTTTGGTTCGGCGGTATTGTTGGACGAAGCAAGGTAACTAATGATAAAAGTGAGCGAAAACGGTATTGCAATGCGTTCAAACAATGCCTAGGGTTCATACTTTCACTATTGCAAGTTCTCTCAACAATAATAACATAATTGGATCATATAACTATCCCTCAACATGCAACAAAGAGTCACTCCAAAGTCACGAATAGCGGAGAACAAACGAAGAGATTATTGTAGGGTACGAAACCACCTCAAAGTTATCCTTTCTGATCGATCTATTCAAGAGTCCGTAGTAAAATAACATGAAGCTATTCTTTCCGTTCGATCTATCCTAGAGTTCGTACTAGAATAACACCTTAAGACGCAAATCAACCAAAACCCTAATATCACCTAGATACTCCAATGTCACCTCAAGTATCCGTGCGTATAATTATACGATACGCATCACACAATCTCAGATTCATCTATTCAACCAACACAAAGAACTTCAAAGGGTGCCCCAAAGTTTCTACCGAAGAGTCAAGACGAAAACGTGTGCCAACCCCTATGCATAAGTTCACAAGGTCACAGAACTCGCAAGTTGATCAACAAAACATACATCAAGTGGATCACGTGAACATGCCATTGTCACCACAGATAAGCACATGCAAGACATACATCAAGTGTTCTCAAATTCTTAAAGACTCAATCCGATAAGATAACTTCAAAGGGAAAACTCAATCCATTACAAGAGAGTAGAGGGGGATAAACATCATAAGATCTAACTATAATAGCAAAGCTCGTGGTACATCAAGATCATGCCGAATCAAGAACATGAGAGAGAGAGAGATCAAACACGTAGCTACTGGTACATGCCCTCAGCCCTGAGGGTGAACTACTCCCTCCTCGTCATGGAGAGCGTCGGGATGATGAAGATGGCCATCAGAGAGGGATTCCCCCCTCCGGCAGGGTGCCGGAACGGGTCTAGATTGGTTTTCGGTGGCTACGGAGGCTTGTGGTGGCGGACCTCCTGATCTAGGTTATTTTCTAGTGGTTTCAGTATTTATAGGAATTTTTGGCGTCGGGAACAAGTCAGGGAGGTGCTCGAGTCATCCACGAGATAGGGCGGCGCGCCCCGGGTGGGGGGGAGGGCACGCCCCCCACCCTCGTGGACGGCCTGGGACTCTTCTAGCCCAACTCTTTTACTCCGGGGGCTTCTTTTGGTCCATAAAAAATCATCAAAAATTGGCACGTCAATTGGACTCCGTTTGGTATTCCTTTTGTGTAAAACTCAAAAACAAGGAAAAAACAAAAAACTGGCACTAGGCTCTAGGTTAATAGGTTAGACCCAAAAATCATATAAAATAGCATATAGATGCATATAAAACATCCTAGATGGATACTATAATAGCATGGAACAATCAAAAAATATAGATATGTTGGAGACATATCAACAAACACACTGTCCCTAGTATGCCTCTACTTAACTAGCTCGTTAATCAAAGATGGTTAAGTTTCCTAGCCATAGACATGTGTTGTCATTTGATGAGCAGGGTCACATCATTAGAGAATGATGTGATGGACATGACCCATCTGTTAGCTTAGCATAATGATCGTTCAGTTTTTGTGCTATTGCTTTCTTCATGACTTATACATGCTCCTCAGACTATGAGATTATGCAACTCCCGAATACCGGAGGAATGCCTTGTGTGCTATCAAACGTCACAACATAACTGGTGATTATAAAGATGCTCTACAGGTGTCTCCAATGGTGTTTGTTGTGTTGGCATAGGTCGAGATTAGGATTTGTCACTCCGTGTATCGGAGAGGTATATGTGGGCCCTCTCGGTAATGCACATCACTACGAGCCTTGCAAACAATGTGACTAATGAGTTGGTCATGGGATGATGCATTACGGAACGAGTAAAGAGACTTGCCGGTGACAATATTGAACTAGGTATGACGATACCGACGATGAATCTCGGGCAAGTAACATACCGAAGACAAAGGAAACAACATATGTTGTTATGCTGTTTGACCGATAAAAATCTTCGTCGAATATGTAGGAACTAATATGAGCATCCAGGTTTCGCTATTGGTTATTGACCAGAGATATGTCTCGGTCATGTCTACATAGTTCTCGAACCCATAGGGTCTGCACACTTAACATTCAATGACGATTTGTATTATGAGTTTTGTGTTTTGATGAACCGAAGTTTGTTCGGAGTCCCAGATGAGATCACGGACATGATGAGGAGTCTCGAAATGGTCGAGACATAAAGATTCATATATTGTAAGGTTACATTCGGACACCGGAATGGTTCGGGTCGTTTCAGAGTACTGGGGTTTACTGGACCCCCACCCGGGAAGTTCATGGGCCTTCATGGGCCCTAGTGGAAAGGAGAGGAGGGCCACAAGGGAGGCCACGCCCACCCCCCCATGGATAGTTCGAATTGGACTAAGGAGAGGGGAGGCGCCCCCTCTTCCCTTCTCCCCTCTTCCTCCTTCCCTCCTTCTCCCTCTCTTGGATGGAAGGGGACTCCAACTAGGATTGGGAATCCTAGTTGGACTCCCCATGGCGCGCGCCCCCTCTAGGCCGGCCTCCTCCTCCTCCCCCCTTTATATACGTGGGAGGGGGGCACCCCAAAGGACACACACGTTTCTCTTAGCCATGTGCGGTGCCCCCCTCCATAGTTACACACCTCGGTCATATCGTTGTAGTGCTTAGGGGAAGCCCTACGCGAGTAACTTCATCATCATCGTCACCATGCCGTCGTGCTGACGGAACTCTCCCTCGGCCTCAACTGGATCAAAGAGCTCGAGGGACGTCATCGAGTTGAACGTGTTGCTGAACACGGAGGTGTCGTGCGTTCGGTACTTGGATCAGTTGGATCGCGAAGACGTTCGACTACATCAACCGCGTTACTAAACGCTTCCGCTTTCGGTCTACGAGGGTACGTGGACACACTCTCCCTGCTCGTTGTTGTGCTTCTCCTAGATATATATTGCGTGATCGTAGGAATTTTTTTGTAATACTACGTTCCCCAACAGTGGTATCAGAGCCAGGTCTATGCGTAGATCTTATATGCACGAGTAGAACACAATGAGTTGTGGGTGATAATAGTCATACTGCTTACCAGCAACCTCTTACTTTGATTAAGCGGTATTGTTGGATGAAGCGGCCCGGACCGACATTACATGACCGTGTTCATGAGACTGGTTCTACCGATGTGCTTCGCACACAGGTGGCTAGCGGGTGTCTGTTTCTCCAACTTTAGTTGAATCGAGTTTGACTACGCCCGGTCCTTGTTGAAGGTTAAAACAACACGCTTGACGAAAAATCATTGTGGTTTTGATGCGTAGGTGAGAACTATTCTTGCTAGGAGCCCATAGCAGCCACGTAAAACTTGCAACAACAAAGTAGAGGACGTCTAACTTGTTTTTGTAGGGCATGTTGTGATGTGATATGGTCAAGACATGATGCTAAATTTTATTGTATGAGATGATCATGTTTTGTAACCAAGTTATCGGCAACTGGCAGGAGTCATATGGTTGTCGCTTTATTGTATGCAATGCAATCGCCCTGTAATGCTTTACTTTATCACTAAGCGGTAGCGATAGTCGTAGAAGCATAAGATTGGTGAGACGACAACGATGCTACGATGGAGATCAAGGTGTCACGCCGGTGATGATGGTGATCATAACGGTGCTTCGGAGATGGAGATCACAAGCACAAGATGATGATGGCCATATCATATCACTTATATTGATTGCATGTGATGTTTATCTTTTATGCATCTTATCTTGCTTTGATTGACGGTAGCATTATAAGATGATATCTCATTAAATTTCAAGATAAAAGTGTTCTCCATGAGTATGCACCGTTGCCAAAGTTCGTCGTGCCCAGACACCACGTGATGATCGGGTGTGATAAGCTCTACGTCCATCTACAACGGGTGCAAGCTAGTTTTGCACACGCAGAATACTCAGGTTAAACTTGACGAGCCTAGCATATCCAGATATGGCCTCGGAACACTGAGACCGAAAGGTCGAGCGTGAATCATATAGTAGATATGATCAACATAGTGATGTTCACCATTGAAAACTACTCCATTTCATGTGATGATCGGTTATGGTTTAGTTGATTTGGATCACGTGATCACTTAGAGGATTAGAGGGATGTCTTTCTAGGTGGAAGTTCTTTAGTAATATGATTAATTGAACTTAAATTTATCATGAACTTAGTACCTGATAGTATCTTACTTGTTTATGTTTGATTGTAGATAGATGGCCCGTGCTGTTGTTCCGTTGAATTCTAATGCGTTCCTTGAGAAAGCAAAGTTGAAAGATGATGGTAGCAATTACACGGACTGGGTCCGTAACTTGAGGATTATCCTCATTGCTGCACAGAAGAATTACGTACTGTAAGCACCGCTGGGTGCCAGGCCTGCTGCTGGAGCAACACCAGATGTTATGAACGTCTGGCAGAGCAAAGCTGATGACTACTCAATAGTTCAGTGTGCCATGCTTTACGGCTTAGAACCGGGTCTTCAACGACGTTTTGAACGTCATGGAGCATATGAGATGTTCCAGGAGTTGAAGTTAATATTTCAAGCAAATGCCCAGATTGAGAGATATGAAGTCTCCAATAAGTTTTATAGCTGCAAGATGGAGGAGAACAGTTCTGTCAGTGAGCATATACTCAAAATGTCTGGGTATAATAATCACTTGATTCAACTGGGTGTTAATCTTCCGGATGATAGCGTCATTGACAGAATTCTCCAATCACTGCCACCAAGCTACAAGAGCTTCGTGATGAACTATAATATGCAAGGGATGAACAAGACAATTCCTGAGCTCTTCGCAATGCTAAAGGCTGCGGAGGTAGAAATCAAGAAGGAGCATCAAGTGTTGATGGTCAACAAGACCACTAGTTTCAAGAAAAAGGGCAAAGGGAAGAACAAGGGGAACTTCAAGAAGAACAGCAAGCAAGTTGCTGCTCAGGAGAAGAAAGCCAAATCTGGACCTAAGCCTGAAACTGAGTGCTTCTACTGCAAGGATGGCAAGGTAAACAAAGGTATATGTGATATACATGTTATTGATGTGTACCTTACTAGAGCTCGCAGTAGCACTTGGGTATTTGATACTGGTTCCGTTGCTAACATTTGCAACTCGAAACAGGGACTACGGATTAAGTGAACACTGGCGAAGTACGAGGTGACGATGCGCGTAGGAAATGGTTCCAAAGTCGATGTGATCGCGGTCGGCATGCTACCTCTACATCTACCTTCGGGATTAGTATTAGACCTAAATAATTGTTATTTGGTGCCAGCGTTGAGCATGAACATTATATCTGGATCTTGTTTGATGCGAGACGGTTATTCATTTAAATCAGAGAATAATGGTTGTTCTATTTATATGAGTAATACCTTTTATGGTCATGCACCCTTGAAGAGTGGTCTATTTTTGATGAATTTCGATAGTATTGATACACATATTCATAATGTTGAAACCAAAAGATGCAGAGTTGATAATGATAGTGCAACTTATTTGTGGCACTGCCGTTTAGGTCATATCGGTATAAAGCGCATGAAGAAACTCCATACTGATGGACTTTTGGAACCACTTGATTATGAATCACTTGGTACTTGCGAACCGTGCCTCATGGGCCAGATGACTAAAACGTCGTTCTCTGGTACTATGGAGAGAGCAACAGATTTGTTGGAAATCATACATACGGATGTATGTGGTCCGATGAATGTTGAGGCTCGTGGCGGATATCGATATTTTCTCACCTTCACAGATGATTTAAGCAGATATGGGTATATCTACTTAATGAAGCATAAGTTTGAAACATTTGAAAGGTTCAAAGAATTTCAGAGTGAAGTTTAAAATCATCGTAACAAGAAAATAAAGTTTCTACGATCTGATCGTGGAGGAGAATATTTGAGTTACGAGTTTGGTCTACATTTGAAACTATGCGGAATAGTTTCGCAACTCACGCCACGCGAAACACCACAGCGTAATCGTGTGTCCGAACGTCGTAATCGTACTTTACTAGATATGGTGTGATCTATGATGTCTCTTACAGATTTACCGCTATCGTTTTGGGGTTATGCTTTAGAGACGGCCGCATTCACGTTAAATAGGGCACCATCAAAATCCGTTGAGACGACGCCTTATGAACTGTGGTTTGGCAAGAAACCAAAGTTGTCGTTTCTGAAAGTTTGGGGCTGCGATGCTTATGTGAAAAAGCTTCAACCTGATAAGCTCGAACCCAAATCGGAGAAATGTGTCTTCATAGGATACCCAAAGGAGACTGTTGGGTACACCTTCTATCACAAATCCGAAGGCAAGACATTCGTTGCTAAGAATGGATCCTTTCTAGAGAAGGAGTTTCTCTTGAAAGAAGTGAGTGGGAGGAAAGTAGAACTTGATGAGGTAACTGTACGTGCTCCCTTATTGGAAAGTAGTACATCACAGAAACCAGATTCTGTGACACCTACACCAATTAGTGAGGAAGCTAATGATAATGATCATAAAACTTCAGATCAAGTTACTATCGAACCTCGTAGATCAACCAGAGTAAGATCCGCACCAGAGTGGTACGGTAATCCTGTTCTGGAAGTCATGCTACTAGATCATGATGAACCTACGAACTATGAAGAAGCGATGGTGAGCCTAGATTCCGCAAAATGGCTAGAAGACATGAAATCTGAGATGGGATCCATGTATGAGAACAAAGTGTGGACTTTGGTTGACTTGCCCGTTGATAGGCAAGCAATTGAGAATAAATGGATCTTCAAGAAGAAGACTGACACTGACGGTAATATTACTGTCTACAAAGCTCGACTTGTTGCGAAAGGTTTTTGACAAGTTCAATGGATTGACTACGATGAGACCTTCTCACCCGTAGCGATGCTTAAGTCTGTCCGAATCATGTTAGCAATTGCTGCATTTTATGATTATGAAATTTGGCAGATGGATGTCAAAACTGCATTCCTGAATGGATTTCTGGAAGAAGAGTTGTATATGATACAACCGGAAGGTTTTGTCGATCCAAAGGGAGCTAACAAAGTGTGCAAGCTCCAGCGATCCATTTATGAACTGGTGCAAGCCTCTCGGAGTTGGAATAAATGCTTTGATAGTGTGATCAAAGCATTTGGTTTTGTACAGACTTTTGGAGAAGCCTGTATTTACAAGAAAGTGAGTGGGAGCTCTGTAGCATTTCTGATATTATATGTGGATGACATATTGCTGATTGGAAATGATATAGAGTTTCTGGATAGCATAAAGGGATACTTGAATAAGAGTTTTTCAATGAAAGACCTCGGTGAAGCTGCTTACATATTGGGCATTAAGATCTATAGAGATAGATCAAGACGCTTAATTGGACTTTCACAAAGCACATACCTTGACAAAGTGTTGAAGAAGTTCAAAATGGATCAAGCAAAGAAAGGGTTCTTGCCTATGTTACAAGGTGCGAAGTTGAGTAAGACTCAATGTCCGACCACCGCAGAAGATAGAGAGAAAATGAAAGATGTTCCCTATGCTTCAGCCATAGGCTCTATCATGTATGCAATGCTGTGTACCAGACCTGATGTGTGCCTTGCTATAAGTCTAGGAGGTAGGTACCAAAGTAATCCAGGAGTGGATCACTGGACAGCGGTCAAGAACATCCTGAAGTACCTAAAAAGGACTAAGGATATGTTTCTCGTATATGGAGGTGACAAAGAGCTCATCGTAAATGGTTACGTTGATGCAAGCTTTGACACTGATCTGGACGATTCTAAATCGCAAACCGGATACGTGTTTACATTAAACGGTGGAGCTGTCAGTTGGTGCAGTTCTAAACAAAGCGTTGTGGCGGGATCTACATGTGAACCGGAGTACATAGCTGCTTCGGAAGCAGCAAATGAAGGAGTCTGGATGAAGGAGTTCATATCCGATCTAGGTGCCATACCTAGTGCATCGGGTCCAATGAAAATCTTTTGTGACAATACTGGTGCAATTGCCTTGGCAAAGGAATCCAGATTTCACAAGAGAACCAAGCACATCAAGAGACGCTTCAATTCCATTCGGGGTTTAGTCCAAGTGGGAGACATAGAAATTTGCAAGATACATACAGATCTGAATGTTGCAGACCCGCTGACTAAGCCTCTTCCACGAGCAAAACATGATCAGCACCAAGGCTCCATGGGTGTTAGAATCATTATTGTGTAATCTAGATTATTGACTCTAGTGCAAGTGGGAGACTGAAGGAAATATGCCCTAGAGGCAATAATAAAGTTATTATTTATTTCCTTATATCATGATAAATGTTTATTATTCATGCTAGAATTGTATTAACCGGAAACTTAATACTTGTGTGAATACATAGACAAACAGAGTGTCACTAGTATGCCTCTACTTGACTAGCTCATTGATCAAAGATGGTTATGTTTCCTAGCCATAGACATGAGTTTTCATTTGATTAACGGGATCACATCATTAGGAGAATGATGTGATTGACTTGACCCATTCCGTTAGCTTAGCACTTGATCGTTTAGTATGTTGCTATTGCTTTCTTCATGACTTATACATGTTCCTATGACTATGAGATTATGAAACTCCCGTTTACCAGAAGAACACTTTGTGTGCTACCAAACGTCACAACGTAACTGGGTGATTATAAAGGTGCTCTACAGGTGTCTCCAAAGGTACATGTTGGCTTGGCGTATTTCGAGATTAGGATTTGTCACTCCGATTGTCAGAGAGGTATCTCTGGGCCCTCTTGGTAATGCACATCACTTAAGCCTTGCAAGCATTGCAACTAATGAGTTAGTTGCGGGATGATGTATTATAGAACGAGTAAAGAGACTTGCCGGTAACGAGATTGAACTAGGTATTAAGATACCGACGATCGAATCTCGAGCAAGTAACATACCGATGACAAAGGGAACAACGTATGTTGTTATGCGGTCTGACCGAGAAAGATCTTCGTAGAATATGTAGGAGCCAATATGAGCATCCAGGTTCCGCTATTGGTTATTGACCGGAGACGTGTCTCGGTCATGTCTACATTGTTCTCGAACTCGTAGGGTCCGCACGCTTAACGTTACGATGACAGTTTCATTATGAGTTTATATGTTTTGATGTACCGAAGGTTGTTCGGAGTCCCGGATGTGATCATGGACATGGCGAGGAGTCTCGAAATGGTCGAGACATGAAGATTGATATATTGGAAGCCTATGTTTGGACATCGGAAGTGTTTCGGGTGAAATCGGCATTTTACTGGAGTACCGGGAGGTTACCGGAACCCCCTGGTAACCTAATGGGCCTTAATGGGCCTAGTGGAGGAAGTAGAGAGGAGGCCAAGGGGCAGTCGCGCGCCCCTCCCCCCAAGTTCGAATTAGACAAGGAGGGGGGCGGCGCCCCCCTTTCCTTTCTCCTCTCTCTTTCCTTCCCCCCAAGTCCTAGTCCAACATGGAAAAGGGGGGGGGAGTCCTACTCCCGGTGGGAGTAGGACTCCTCCTGGCGCGCCCCTTGCCTGGCCGCACCTCCTCCCCCTTGCTCCTTTATATACGGGGGCAGGGGCACCCCATAGACACAACATTTGATCATTGATCTCTTAGCCGTGTGCGGTGCCCCCCTCCACCATAATCCTCGATAATATTGTAGCAATGCTTAGGCGAAGCCCTGCGACGGTAGAACATCAAGATCATCACAACGCCGTCGTGCTAACGGAACTCTTCCCCGACATTCTGCTGGATCGGAGTCCGGGGATCATTATCGAGCTGAACGTGTGCTAGAACTCGGAGGTGCCGTAGTTTCGGTGCTTGATCGGTCGGGCCGTGAAGACGTACGACTACATCAACCGCGTTGTGCTAACACTTCCACTTTCGGTCTACGAGGGCACGTGGACAACACTCTCCCCTCTTGTTGCTATGCATCACCATGATCTTGCATGTGCGTAGGAATTTTTTTGAAATTACTACGTTCCCCAACATAATCAACACTACTGGCAACCTATAGGTACCAATCTGAGGTTTTGAGACAAAGATTGGATACAAGAGATGAACTAGGGTTTGAGATGAGATGGTGCTGGTGAAGATGTTGATGGAGATTCATCCCGTCCCGATGAGAGGATCAATGGTGATGATTTCCCCCTCCCGGAGGGATGCTTCCCCGGCAAAACAGCTCCGCCGGAGCCCTAGATTGGTTCCGCCAAGGTTCTGCCTCGTGGCGGCGGTGTTTCGTCCCGAAAGCTTGCTTCTGCTTTTTTCCAGGGCGAAAGACTTCATATAGCCAAAGATGGGCACCGGAGGCCTGCCACGGGGCCCACGAGACAGGGGGGCGCGCCCAGGGGGTAGGGCGCGCCCCCACCCTCGTGGATGGTGGGTGGCCCCCCTCCGGTGCTTTCTTCTCCCAATATTTTTTATACATTCCAAACTTGACTTCCGTGGAGTTTCAAGACTTTTGGAGTTGTGCAGAATAGGTCTCTAATATTTGCTCCTTTTCCAGCCGAGAATTCCAGCTGCCGGCATTCTCCCTCTTCGTGTAAACCTTGTAAAGTAAGAGAGAATAGACATAAGTATTGTGACATAATGTGTAATAACATCCCATAGTTCAATAAATATCGATATAAAAGCATGATGCAAAATGGACGTATTAGTATCGCAGAGGTATCTTTGGGCCCTCTCGGTAATGCACATCACTATAAGACTTGCAAGCAATGTGACTAAAGAGTTAGTTAGGGATGATGCATTTCGAAACGAGTAAAGAGACTTGCCGGTAACGAGATTGAACTAGGTATGATGATACCGACGATCGAATCTCGGGCAAGTAACATACCGATGACAAATGGAATAACGTATGTTGTTATGCGGTTTGACCGATAAAGATCTTCGTAGAATATGTAGGAGCCAATATGAGCATCCAGGTTCTGCTATTGGTTATTGACCAGAGATGTGTCTCGGTTATGTATACATAGTTCTCGAACCCGTAGGGTCTGCACGCTTAACGTTCGATGACGATTTGTATTATGAGTTATGTGATTTGATGACTGAAGTTTGTCCGGAGTCCCGGATGAGATCACGGACATGACGAGGAGTCTCGAAATGGTTGAGAGGTAAAGATTCATATATGGGAAGCTTATATTCAGACATCGGAATGGTTCCAAGTGATTCGGATATTTTACCGAAGTACCGAGAGGTTACCGGAACCCCCAGGGGAAGTATTGGGCCTATTGGGCCATATTGGAGGAGAGGAGAAAGGCCATGTGAGGAGCCCCCCACCCCCCCCCCACCTTTCCCAAACCAAATTGGACTAGGGGAGGGGGCGACCCCCTCTTTTCTTCTCCCTCTCTCTCCCTTCCCCTTTCCCTCTCCGATGGAAGGAAGGAGGGGGGGCGAATCCTACTTGGACTAGGAGTCCAAGTAGGACTCCGCCCATGGCGCGCCCACCTTGGTCGGCCACCTCCTCCTCCCCCCTTTATATACGGAGGCGGGGGGCACCCCAAAGAGACAACACACAATCTCTTAGCCGTGTGCAGTGCCCCCTCCACAATTCAACACCTCGGTCATATCGCCGTAGTGCTTAGGTGAAGCCCTGCCCGGTAACTTCATCATCACCGTTGCCACGCCGTCGTGCTGACAGAACTCTCCCCCGTCCTTAACTGGATCAAGAGCTCGAGGGATATCATCGTGTTGAACGTGTGCTGAACACGGAGGTTCCGTACGTTCGGTGCTTGGATCAGTTGGATCGCGAAGACGTTCGACTACATCAACCGCGTTACTAAATGCTTCCGCTTTCAGTCTACGAGGGTACGTGGACACACTCTCCCCTCTCGTTGCTATGCATCTCCTAGTTAGATCTTGCGTGATCATAGGATTTTTTTGAATTACTACGTCCCCCAACACTAAATTCGTCATATCATCATGTATATCCATTTTTGAGTCTAGACTCATCTGCACTTGGTGAAGATAAAATTAACAAAAAATAATAAAAGATTCAAAAACTCTGATTTTTTTTGCATGCAAGATAATTTGGTGCGTGAGGCGCGCTACAAATCTCATATCATTTTTTAATGGGATTTCTATTTTCGTGCCTTGGTTCCTTAGTTCTATTTAGTTTTGCCCCACAACCTTAACTTTCCTTATTTTTTCTATCCTCGCAAATGCCCAAACGGAGCATTCTGTTGGATCAAAACCCATTTACCGTTACTTGGATGATGTCCTGATGAGTGCCCAAACAGAGCATTCCGTGGGGTCAAAGCCCATTTATCGTTACTTGGCCGACATCCTGAAGAGTGGGACTACCTCAAAAGTGCGCCATCAACGTCACATCCCAGGCCCTGGACACAAAGATGGGTCGAGCTAATGCGGACTATGTGCGTATCTGCTTAAGCGTCGCTCGATGGGTGTTTTAAGTAATTGGTACGGCTTGTTAAACATGTCTAAACACTGTCAAATACCCTTTTCCATTTCTAGTCAATTTTAGGAATTCATCATGTTGGGCCTCCGCCCCCTTGCAGCATCCTGTTGAACCCTTTTACTCACCACAACCCTTGCAGCATCCTCGCATTAATCTTATTGGGCCTCCGCCCCCTTTGAAAGTTAATGCGTGTGCTAAGTGAAAGCTAGATATGGAGTCTTACATGCACAATGCTTCAACTCAACTGTGGTGAACTGTGGTCAATGGATTCAACCCCAAGGACCCAATGAATCTCACTCCAAGAGAAGCAGTTGATGATCAACTCAATGCAATCGCCCACAATATGTTGCGCACCGCGGTGACTGAAGACTATAGTGACTCCATTGCTGTCCTTAAGACCGCCAAGGAAATTTGGGATTGCCTTGAGGAGGCTCTCGAAGGAGATGAAGCAATTCAAAGATCTCGATTGGCTTTGCTCAAGCAAGAAGTCAGACTCTTTGTGAGGAATGAGGGTGAGTCCGCGGAAGAGGTTTACCGAAAGTTAAAGTCCCTTTGTGCTCAACTTGAGAACCTTTGAATGCATTTGGGCAAATGATGACTTCGTCAAGGATAAGTTCATAGATACTATGGTCCTCACGGAACATACCATGGTAATGATGATACATCAACGTCCGGATTATCACAAGTTGACCGCGGCTCAAGTTGTTTCCACTTTCTCAACTCATATAGGTTGTTAATTATATTGTGTCCTGGCATATCTTGCTTTAAGCTTGCTTGTCATATAGGTTGTGTTCACCTAGTTGCATATCTAGTGAACCTTATTTATCCGCTAAACCTTAAAATTGACAAGAAAGATTAAACTTTATAGTCTCCTATTCACCCCCATCTAGTCGACTGTATCGATCCTTTCAATTAACAACGTCAATCACATAATAACAATGTCGCCGCACTATTTTATTGCACAGAACTGTACTGTATATATTTGAATTATTTGACCAGAAAAATCTTGAATTTGTAAAGGTTCATAGATTTCGAAAAAAGTTCGTCAATTTTCAAGAAAAGTTCACAAACTTGAAAAAAAGTTCATCAATTTTGAAACAAAAGTTCATCAAATTTGAAAAATATTCATGTATTGAAAATAGTTCATTGAATTAGAATAAAAAGTTCATGGATCTTGAAAAAAGTTCATCAAAATTGAAAAAGGTCCATGGATTTTCAAAAAAGATAATTGAATTTGGAAAAAATCATCAAATTTAAAAAATAAGTTCATGGATTTTTGAAAAAAGGTCATAAAAAGTTTTAAAAAAGTGCACAAATTTAGAGAAAAGTTCATCGATTTGGAAAAAGTTCATCGATATTTGGGAAAACATTAGTTGATTCTGAAGAAAAAAGTTCATTGATTTACGCTTGTGCATTTAAGAAGAAGAAATAAATGGAACAATAAAGAAGAACATAAAAAAGAGAAAAGAAAAAGAAATGCGAACTGGAGAAAGAGTAAAAATAACGCGAGAAGTTACCATGGATAAGCTTGCGGTGGCCCTAGGGTTCGCGTGATGGGCTGCGAACGTAAATGTCTCTGGTTTCATTCGTCGCTGCACATCTAGTTAACGAGCGCTCCTTCGGGAGCCTCGCGACGATCAGTGTCACTTGACGCGCTCTCAACCATTTGCTACGTGTCGCGCTCTCGGTGTTTCCTCCGGATTTTATTTTTTATTTTTATTTTTTCACACACGTTTTCGGCTTTTAAACGGTTTTTCCTGGGTTTTTCTGACGTTTTGGTTTTTCACCAGTCTTCCTTAGTTTTTTGGTAAAAATATTGGACGAAAAAACTCGTTTTTTTCCTTTCGCGAGAATCACGGTTATGTTTCTACGAGAGGTACGGTTTTGCTTTCGCGAGAGTCACGACCGTGCCTCTCGGAAACGAAAAAAATATTTTCTTCTTTTTTCCTTTTGTGAGAGTCACGGTTTTGCTTCCGCGAGAAGGCATGGTTGTGCTTTAGCGAGAGTCATGACCGTGCCTCTCGAAAACGAAAAAACGTGTTTTTTGTTTTTTTGACCTTTTGCGGGAGTTACGGTTTTGCTTCCGCGAGAGGCACGGTTGTGCTTTCACGAGAGTCATGGCCGTGCCTCTCGGAAACGGAAAAATGTGTTTTTTGTTTTTTCCTTTCGCGAGAGTCACGGTTTTGCTTCCGCAAGAAGGCACGGTTGTGCTTTAGCGAGAGTCACGGGCGTGCCTCCTCGAAAACGAAGAAAATGTGTTTTTGTTTTTTTCCTTTGGCGAGAGTTACGGTTTTGCTTCCGCGAGAGGCACGGTTGTGCTTTCACGAGAGTCATGGCCGTGCCTCTTGGAAACGAAAAAAACGTGTTTTTTATTTTTTTTCCCTTTCGCGAGAGTCACGGTTTTGTTTTCACGAGAGTCACGGCCGTGCCTCCCCGGAAACGAAAAAAACGTGTTTTCCCTTCTTTTTTCCTGTCGTAGTAGTCACGATTTTGCTTCCGCGAGAAGTAGGGTTGTGATTTCGTAAGAGGTACGGACGTGCCTCTTTCGAAAAGGAAAAAAATCCGTGCTTTCGGTTTGTTTTTTTCATTCGGTTTTTTTCATGAAAAAAAGTTTGTCGAAACCTATCAACATGGGATCTAGTTTTAAAGATCTCGACACAAAGAATCCAACGGTGAAAGCGGTTCGAGATTTAGACGCACGGTTTAAGAGATAAAACGTTTAACGGATCTACGAAAAAAAAGAAAAACTCCTAGGTTGCAACAAGTGGCGCACATGCAGTGCACCACTTGTCGCAACATGAAAAGATTGGAGTGATCTTTACAACAAATGCTCCTCAACTGGTGATTTCGACTTTAAAGAGATAAAAGCAAACGCTAACATGGGCCGGCTCATAAGGAGTGCGCTATAGGCGCCTGTTTGCAAAAAGGGCGATGCTAGGCGTCGGCGCACCGGCCGAATGCTTCGGCCGGTCCAACCCTAGCCATCAGATCCGCGCGTCCCGATCCGTTGAATCTTTATCCAAATCAGGTCGTCTTCTTCCTCTCGCGAGCGCAGACGAAAAAAGGAACCCCGTCTCACCGGCCGCATGCGTTTCCCCCCTCGCCGCCACCTCCTCACCTGCCCTCCCCGTCTCTGATCGCCGCCCTTGCCGCCCATCTTCGCCGGCCGCCCTGGTCGCCGGTCCTAGCCCTCGGCGGCCGTCCTCGTCACCGGCTTCGCCCATGCAACAACCCACTCATGCGATTGTAGCTTCCCGTGGCACCCGTTATAGCTCCGATGGTGACGATCGGAGCTCACCGGCGTGCTCGCCGGCGCTCATCCCCCGCTTGCAACAAAAAATTCGAGCGCCCAGGGAGATGCCCAGTGCTGCAACCTACGACGAAAAAAGCTACAATCGGTGACGAAAAAAGCTTCAACCAGCTTTGGGAAAAAGTTTCAAATCGTATGACGGAAAACTATGAACGACCAAAGAAAAGTTACAACCAGTGACAAAAAAAGCTTCATCTGGCGACGAAAAAGGCTTCATCCGACAATGAAAAAAGCTTCAACTGTGAAGCCGTAAGCCATAAACGACAAACGAAAAAGCTACAACCGGCCATTGCAAAAGCTACAAACGGCATTGAAAATGTCACACGGTCGTAGCAAAATGCCGTTACAATTGAAGTATTTCTGTTAGCAGTTGCAACTTTTCTAATTTGCATGGTGTCTAGTTGTAGCTTTCTCTCTCAATGGTTGGAGCTTTTTCCAACTATAGTTGAAGCTTTTTTATCAATGGTTGTAGCTATTTTCTTTTTAGCAGCGCTTGGGCAAGGCTTTTTGTGTCGTTTCGGCTGAAGCTTTTTTCATTGAAGGTTGTAGCATTTTATGTCAACGGTTGTAACTTTTCCTATTTTTTGTTGTCTGGTTGAAGCTTTTTTATCTAGTGGATGTAGCTTTTTGTGTCCATGATTGTAGCATGGGGAAACGCCGTTTGCGACTCTCCCAGTACCGCGGTTGCAGCTCCTCCCCGTGGCCATGGTTATAGCACGAGCACCTCGGTCCACCCGGCGTTTTGCCTGTCGCCGGTTGCAACAAAAAAGGGAAGAGAGGAGGAGGAAAAGAGAAAAGAGGGAGAAGGAAGAAAAAGAAGGTGGGAAGGCGAGCGGAGCTGCAACCTATATCCATGACCGACGACGAGCTGCTCCATGCGCTACAATGAAGGAATGAGATGGGGTTAGACGAAGGCGGAAGGAAGAAGAAGCAAAAAAAAAAAACGTTTAGGTCAACTAAGCGCGCGCGTGCCGGCATTGTCCCGCGCGTGAAAAAAGGAAGCGACCGGCCGAGCGCCTCGGCCGGCGCACCGTCCCAGACACTTACCTTGCAAAAAACACCTAGACGCCCTGCAGCGCTAAATAGGAAATTGCTAGCCCAGTTCAAAACTCGGCCCCGGCCGATGAATGCCCAGGTTTATTCGAGCGATGCGTTCTTGGCTCACAGCACAGTGAAGTGCAGCTAGTACACAAGACAGTCAAAATTACCACCGTCCAATGTTAATGTTTCGCGGCTCAACGCAGGGGTGGCGGCCACCTGTGGCTGCGGGCGGAGAGTGGCAGTGGACTCACGCCGACCTCACCAACCGGCAAGTCAAGATAAGCATAACCTGACCCCGTCCGTGGTCGTCAGGGTCAGGGACTCCTGGCGACAGCCGCACATGTGGAGCTATGGTCATGGATGGTGCAATGCTTCTGGACCTTAAAATACGTGGGTCATCACCACACTTAACTGCTGCATTTACTTACTACTTGGGAAGAAGGACGCACGGGGTTGCAGAATACTATGTACGCTGCGCCAAGAAGAGATGCGTCCAGAAGAGAGAGACGTCTGCAGTTTTCATTATAAAAGGGGGGACAGGGAGGGGGCACATGTAGTATGCGCGTTGGCCCATTGCACCCATTCGCCATGTAAAATGCATGTGTGTTCTGTAGACCGTAGTGAATTCAGGGCCCCAGTGATTATTCCATCTTTCACCCACGAGGATTCCCTCGCGCACTGCTGCTATCTTTGCAATTAACATTTTCCTTTTAGACAACGTTTTGCACGTACAGTGTTGATCCTTATTTTGTTTCAGTCTTTTGGAAGCATAATATTCTAACTTTTTTTATAAGAACGAAGCAGGTGTATCGCCAATTAATTCTAGGAGAATATGGTACAAAGTACACTAGAGCGAGTGGAAGGCGCGTGCCGCTGTCATCGCCCTTTCCTCACTGAAGCAGGGCAAAATTTATTGTAGTAGACAGTCGGAAAGTCGCCATATGCTACGGCTCCAAAGGACGAACGCACCAGAACAACTACCGCTGCGGATGAAGAGAATTGTGGACCAAAAGAATCTAACTTGAAGACAAATGAACGTAGACGAAGATCAGATCCACGAAAATCCACCGAAGACAAACACCGACTGAATCCCATTAGTTCTGCCGGAGACACACCTTCACAAGCCGATGCGAGACGCACCACCGGATGGGGGCTAGACGAGGAAAACCTCATTCCATCTTCAAAGAGACGCCACCGCCTCGCCTTTGTGACCAGGACATAAATCCTAAATAAACTAAAAAAACACAAAACCAAAGCAGGATCCCTCCTACCGGCAAGGGCCATGATGCACCACGTCTCCATGACCCTAAGGCCACATGAGACGAGGTAGATCGACGGCATCACCGATGGGAGGCGGGGAAACCCTAAACGCCTGGGTACTTTTCTTTCTTTCTTGGGACGAAAGAAAATGCAATACATAATCAAAAATAATTTTGTTTGGTAATATGTTGATCGAGCTCGAGAGGGGTCGAGCATGATAGCTGCAAACTCAACACACCGAAAAGAACCTCGCCACATAAATACATGTGTAGTGAGCTGGAATTTCTTTTCTATGAGAGCATGCAGAGGTGTATCATAACTTTATAGAAGAAAAAGGAATTTGAACATTTACAAGAGACGTTTAGCAAGCATGCGAAGATGAGCAAAACGTCGTCACCCGCCCAACATAACTCAAACTAATTTCTCACAAAACAATTTACTCCTCCAACACCAACTTGTTTTCACTCATCCGAAAAATTAAGTCAATCAATTCGAATGTCGTACGCCGCACACATGGATTATCAAACACCCTAGCATCTTTTTGCTTCCAAAGAAGCCAGCAAATGAGAGTAACCAAGGAATCGAAATCCCTATGATCCTTCTTTGGAAACTGACACCTTTTCGAGTACCCACAAAGTCTCCAAACAATTTGACGATGTAGGGCGGGTGACATTGGTGTTGAGAGCCCCAAAGCAACAATGCCAAAACTCTCTAGAAACCACACACTGCATCAAGATGTGGTCGCATTTTCCTCTTCCCAATGACAAACAAAACAACACGAGACATTGTCTTGTAAGCCATGCCACAATCTCCTATCCGATGTTGACAATAAATATTGCATGGCCAACCACATGATTTTTTTGCATTTTAATGGTGCCGAGCACTTACATATTCCTCTAGCATCGGAGAAGCGAACACAACCCTAACAAAACGAACGGTAAACTAATCTCGCAGGGTACATTCCGGATGCCAACCAAGGCCAGGTACAAGCACCAGACCCTTCCTCATCTCTAGACGTAGCTCCGATGGCATGCCATGGTTTGTCATATTGCTCTCTTTCTCTCCTGCCTAGAAAACTATCCACAACTTCCGTACATCACCTATGATTGCAGAGCCCCTATTGGATGACACAAACTTTCCTCGCATGCTCCCCAACCTTAGCCACCACCAAAGGTGTGAGATTGTAACGCCCTCGATGCGGCTATGTCTCCCACGTGTCGAAGCACGACTTAAAGGCATAACCGCATTGAAAGCAATGTCGCAAGTGAGGTAATCTTCACAACAACCCATGTAATACATAATGGAAAGAGATACATAGTTGGCTTACACTCGCCACGTCACACAAATACATAAATAACATTACATTCATCCAAATACACTCAAGGTCCGACTACGGAACCAAAATAAAGATAAACCCCAAATGCAACATAGTCCCCGATCGCCCCAACTGGGCACCACTACTGATCATCTGGGAAAGACACGTAGTATCGTCCTGAGTCCTCATCGAACTCCCACTTGAGCTTAGTTGAATCTCTTGGAATGGTTTCATCGGTCCCTGCATCTGGTTTTGGAAGTAATCTGTGAGTCGCGGGGACTCAGCAATCTCACACCCTCGCGATCAAGACTATTTAAGCTTATAGGAAGGGTAGAAGTATGAGGTGGAGCTGCAGCAAGCGACTAGCATATTTGGTGGCTAACATACACAAATGAGAGCGAGAAGAGAAGGCAAAGGCACGGTCGATGAACTATGATCAAGAAGTGATCCTAGAACAACCTACGTCAAACATTACTCCAACACCGTGTTCACTTCCCGGACTCCGCCGAGAAGAGACCATCACGGTTACACACGCGGTTGATGTATTTTAGTTAAGTTAAGTTTTAGGTTTTCTACAACCGGACATTAACAAATTCCCATCTGCCCATAACCGCGGGCACGGCTTTCGAAAGTTCAAATCCCTGCAGGGGAGTCCCAACTTAGCCCATCACAAGCTCTGACGGTCAATGAAGGATATTCCTTCTCCCAAGATAATCCGATCAGACTCGGCATCCCGGTTACAAGACATCTCGACAAAGGTAAAACAAGTCCAGCAACACCGCCCGAATGTGCCGACAAATCCCGATAGGAGTTGCACATATCTCGTTCTCAGGGCACACTCAGATGAGACATCCTACGAGTAAAACCAACCCTCAAGTTGCCCCGAGGTGGCCCCGCAGTCTACTCGGTCAGACCAACACTCAGAGGAGCACTGACCCAGGGGGGGGGGGGTTTAAATAAAGATGACCCTCGGGCCCCGGAAACCCAAGGGAAAAAGAGGCTAGGTGGCGAAAGGTAAAACCAATGTTGGGCATTGCTGGAGGAGTTTTATTCAAGGCAAACTGTCAAGGGGTTCCCATTATAACCCAACCGTGTAAGGAACGCAAAAATCCGGGAACATAACACCGACATGACGGAAACTAGGGCGTCAAGAGAGGAACAAAACACCAGGCATAAGGCCGAGCCTTCCACCCTTTACCAAGTATATAGGTGCATTAAGATAAACAAGATAATATGATGATATTCCAACAATAAACATGTTCCAACAAGGAACAAACTCCAATCTTCACCTGCAACTAGCAACACTATAAGAGGGGCTGAGCAAAGCGGTAACATAGCCAAACAACGGTTTGCTAGGACATGGTGGGTTAGATATTTGACATGGCAATTTGGGAGGCATGATAATCAAGTGGTAGGTATCTTAGCATAGGCATAGCAAAAGAGCGAGCATCTAGCAAGCAAAGATAGAAGTGATTTCGAGGGTATGGTCATCTTGCCTCCAAAGTTCTCAGAGTTGTCTTGATCCTCGTAAGCGTACTCAACGGGCTCCTCGATCACGTACTCGTCTCCCGGCTCTACCCAAGCAAGAACAACAACCAAAAAGGAACACAATCGACCACGTGCAATGCTCAAGCAACATGATGCAAACATGGTGTGATATGCGGGATGCGATATGTGATGCATATGCATGATTTGCAAAGGAATGATTGAACCTGACATCAACTTGGAAATCCAAAAGTGCCACTGGAAAGATAAGTTGATTTCGGTCGAAATCGATATAAAGATCACCGGAATCGGATGCACGTTTTGGAAATGGCAAGCAAAACAAATATGGCACCGATGTGCGATAATCAGCATGAGACCACCTAAATGCATCAAGATAAATAAGCTAATGCACTCAAATATGGCAACAAAATACATGGCAGGGATACACTCATGATGCTTGACAAAAGATGAACACTGGGCTACGGCTAATTCACTCAATAACAGGTCAAACAAGCATGGCAAAAGAGCAAAAGATAACAGGTTTCAGACTTAGTGAAATTATCAACAAGTCAGGAATTTAACATCAGGAAGCAATGTTTAGAGCACGATAACTACATGCTACAGGAACATATCATGGAAAAGCAAGGCATGGTATGAAGCTACTCAAAGCATACAACAAAAGTCCCTTACTGACCATAATCCAAAAGGGATCAGAAAATACAATTGCAACCACATGAACATAGCAATTATCGATAACAGATTCAGACTTAGTGAAAAACTGGAGTATGGCAAAACAGATAACGAGTAGGCATGTTTACGAGCTCGATGCACTCACTACGAGGAATTGCATGATAAACTAAGCATACATCCAGCAAGTAGACATAGCATAGAAACTAGGCATGGCAAGAACAACAACATAGCATGCATGGATCAACAACAACAAGCAAGGCAAAATTGCTGAACATGTTAACAATCTGCCATGAACATTTTATAGCAAAAGTAGAGCTCGATTGACTCAAGCTAGGGTGCTCCATAATTACAAACAAAGACATGGATTGATAGAGCACAACATTATCTACAAAACATCCTTACTGATCATGCTCAAAAGAGGCATGGATCACTAGGAAACAACATCAACATATGGCATAAAAATAATGACAGGGCAGAGACTTAGAATATTTCTAAGTCCCTGAAATCAGCATCATTGAGTAAGCTACTTTGCATGCTTGTGCTAGTCACCACAAGGATCACAAAAATACATGGCATACACCCCTGTAAAGATAACATGGCATACTTCAAAACACATGTAGAGCTCAGGATCATAGCATGCACACATTAATCATGGCAAAAATGACAAAAGTGCATTTGCTGAAACAGATCTGAAACTATCATCACATAGCCATCTTCCAACAGCATTTCGGGCATCAAGCTAAACTCAAATGAGAATGATGTAATGAGACGAAATGATGTACTCGTCGAGACGAACATTTTCATATGCTACACGCACGAATCGGAGCCACGGTGAGGAAGTTATGATGCGTCAAAGCATGCATAAAACTAGGGTTTCCGGGAGAAAAAGTCAACCGAGGTGGATCTGGATCTAGATCCAGATCGGGCGCAGAAATCGAGGTCGCCGGAAAACACTGTAGCTGCCGGAGTTCGTCGCGGGGGATGAGGGAGGAGGCCGGATCCGGTGGTGGAGCTCTCCGTACCGAGGCGGCGGGGCGGCACTGAGGCGATGGAGGTCGACGGCGGGGGTCGTCGCTGGCTCGGGCGGCGAGGGGAGCTCACCGGAGTCGGAGCTCTCCTCCGGCCGACGAGGAACGCGGCGGCCGGCCGGGGCGAAGTGGCGTCGGGTGCGGGGAAGAAGATGGCGGCGCGCGCTGGGGTGGCTCGGCCCGGTCGGGCGGCGGGAGGGCCGGCCACGGGCCTTGCGGGCTGGCAGCGGAGGTGACCTGTGCGGTGCCACGTGGCAGCCTGCCACTGGTGCGGGGCGGCGGCGCGACGTGTCCGGCCGGAAACAGACACATTCGGCGGCGGCGCGAGCGGTTTTTAGGGTTTTGAAAGAGGAGATCCGGGATTTTCGGGGAGGGACCTATTTATAGAGGTAGAGGGAGTTAGGAGACTCCAAATGATGTGCGGTTTTCGACCACGCGATCGTGATCGAACGATCTAGATGATGGAGGAGGTTTAGGTGGGTTTTGGGCCACTTTGGAGGGGTGTTGGGCTGTAACACACACGAGGCCTTTTCGGTCCCTCGGTTAACCGTTGGAGTATCAAACGAAGTCCAAATGGTACGAAACTTGATAGGCGGTCTACCGGTAGTAAACCAAGGCCGCATGACAAGTCTCAGTCCAATCCGAAAACGTTTAACATCCGCACACGAAAAAGAGGTAGAAAGGGACACCGGAGGACATAGGAGCACCGGAATGCAAAACGGACAACGGGGAAAATGCTTGAATGCATGAGACGAACACGTATGCAAATGCAATGCACATGATGACATGATGTGAGATGCATGACAAAGACAAAACAACACTGAGACAAAACCCGACAATGAGGGAATAACATAACTTAGTGCCGAAAATGGCAAGAGTTGGAATACAAATAAGGTAGGTTACACCCGGGGTGTTACAACACTCCACCACTACGAAAGGATCTCGTCCCGAGATTTAGGACTAGAAAAACTCTGGGTACTCAGAACGGAGGTGATCCTCGCGTTCCCAGGTGGCTTCATGGTCAGAATGATGTGACCACTTGACTTTCTGGAATTTGATGGACTTGTTGCGAGTCTTGTGCTAAGTTTCTTCAAGAATAGCAACTGGGTGCTCACGATAAGACAATTCTTCTTGGAGATCAATGTCTTCGAAGTTGACGGTGCGGTCAGGAGTCTTGAAACACTTGCGGAGCTGAGAGACATGAAACACGTCGTGCACATTTGCAAAGTTGGAGGGAAGCTCAAGTTGATAGGCGAGATCGCCTGTCTTGCTGATGATCTTGGAAGGACCCACGTATCTCGGGGCAAGCTTCCCTTTGATACCGAAGCGACGAGTACCTTTCATTGGAGAGACACGGAGGTAGACATGGTCTCCGATCTCGAAAGGCAAGTCACGATGCTTGCTATCATAGTAACTCTTCTAGCACGATTGCGCGGCTTTGAGATTATCACGATTGACTTTGCACATCTCTTCTGCCTCTGTGATCAAGTCATTACCAAGAAGTTGGCGTTCACCAGTCTCTGGCCAGTTAAGAGGAGTACGACACTTCTTGCCATAGAGAATCTCGAACAGGGCCTTGCCCGAACTCGCTTGGAAGCTGTTGTTGTAGGAGAACTCGGCATATGGAAGACAATCTTCCCACTTAATACCGAAAGAAATGACGCAAGCCCTAAGCATATCTTCAAGAATTTGATTTACTCGATCGACTTGACCACTAGTTTGAGGATGAAAAGCTGCGCTGAAGCGAATGTTGGTGCCCATGGCCTTCTGAAAAGAATCCCAAAACTTAGAGGTAAAGATGCTGCCACGATCTGAAGATATCAACTGCGGAATGCCGTGCAAAGAGACAATCCTGGAGGTATATAGCTCTGCCAACTGAGCTGCTGTGATAGATTCTTTGATAGGAAGAAAATGAGCCACTTTAATGAGTTTGTCGATGACAACGAAGATATCATCATTGCCCCGCTTGGACTTTGGAAATCCAGTCACGAAGTCCATCTCAATATGGTCAAACTTCTATTCTGGAATGGCAAGAGGTTGGAGGAGACCAGCTGGTCGTTGGTGTTCTGCTTTCACTCTTCTGCAGACATCACATTCATTCACGAACTGAGCAATCTCGCGCTTCATTCGAGTCCACCAATACGACTGCTTGAGGTCATGGTACATCTTTGTACTTCTAGGGTGGATAGAGAATAGTGAATTGTGAGCTTCGTTCATAATGACTTTACGAAGGTCACCTTTAGGCACAACAATGTCATCCTTGAAGAATAGAGTATCCATGTCATCAAGACGATAGCACTTGTACTTGGGTTGACTCTTGGCAATCCCAATCTTCACCTTCTTCACCATAGCATCAAGAATTTGAGCCTCGCGAATCTGATCTTCCAAAGTAGGAGAGACTTGAAGGTTGGCAAGGAAACCTTGAGGAACAACTTGAAGATTGAGATTATGGAAAGCTTCACAAAGCTCGGGTTGGTAAGGCTTGAGAATCAGACTGTTGCAGTAAGCCTTCCTGCTCAATGCGTCAGCAATAACATTGGCCTTGCCTGGAGTATATTCGATACTCGGATTATACTCTTGAATCATTTCGACCCAACGAGTCTGCCTGAGGTTGAGATTAGGCTGAGTGAAGATGTACTTGAGACTCTTATGATCAGTGAAGATGTCCACTTTTCGTCCCAATAAGAGATGTATCCAAGTTAAAAGAGCATGGACAACTACCGCCAACTCGAGGTCATGAGTGGGGTAGTTCTTTTCATTGGGCTTCAACTGGCGAGAGGTATAAGCCACAACTTTCTTCTCTTGCATCAACACTGCACCAAGACCTTGAAGGGAAGCATCACAGAAAACCTCGAACGGTTTGGATTCATCAGGAGGAGTCAGAATTGGAGCAGTGACTAACTTCTCTTTCAGGGTGTTGAAAGCGATGTCACAATCAGGCGACCAGACGTACTTCGCATGCTTCTGGAGAAGGTTGGAAAGAGGCTTCGCGATCTTAGAGAAGTTCTCAACGAACCTTCAACAATAGCTTGCGAGCCCAAGGAAGTTGCGGAGTTGCTTCACATTCTGAGGCGGTTCCCAATTCACAATTGCAGACACCTTCTCAGTATTCACCGCTATGCCCTTGGCAGAAATGATATGCCCAAGGTAGAGAACCTCATCGAGCCAAAACTCGCACTTTGAAAACTTCGCGTAGAACTGATGTTCTCTGAGTTTATCGAGCACCAAACGCAAGTGCTTGGCATGATCCTCCTTGTTCTTAGAAAAGACCAAAATGTCATCGAGGTAGACCAAGACGAAGTCATTTGTGTAGGCGTTGAAGATGAAATTCATCATGCGAGAGAATGTTGGCGGAGCGTTGACGAGGCCAAAAGACATGATAGTGTATTCATATGAACCATAGCTTGTTCTGAATGCTGTCTTGGGGATATCTTGTTCACGAATGAGAATATGATGATAGCCCATACGGAGATTAAGCTTGGAGAATACTTGAGCACCTTTGAGTTGTTCAAACAGCTCATTGATGTTGAGAAGTGGGTACTTGTTCTTTATAGTCTTCTTGTTCAATGGACGGTAGTCGACACAGAGTCGGTCCGTTCCATCCTTATTCTTCACAAAAAGAACTCCACAACCCCACGGAGAAGAACTAGGTCGGATGAGACCCATTCGCTCTTGAATATCGAGTTGCTTCTTCAGCTCCTTCAACTCTTCAGGTCCAAGCTTGTAAGGACGTTTGCAAACAAGTTCCGTGCCAGGCTCAAGATCGATGACAAATTCAACTGGCCGGTGCGGAGGCATTCCTGGAAGCTCTTCTGGAAAGACATCTTGATATTCGCAAATGACTGGAATTTGAGAGATGGCGTCCAGCTCGCCCTTCTCATTGAGAGAAAACAGACGGATGGTATCATCCCTTGCGGCAAAGACAATTACATTCTTAGATGAATGAGTCAATTGAATCTGCCTGGCAGCACAATCAAGGTGAGCCTTGTGCTTAGAAATCCAATCCATTCCGAGAATAAGATCAATATCCGAGTTACCAAGAACCACTGGAGAGGACAGAAACTTATAGTCGCCCAACATGATAGAGACATCGGGAGCAACCAAACTAGAAGTCAAAAGCTTGCCGGGAGAAACAACTTGCATTACTTTGGGCATAACCTCAGTGTCAACATTGTGCTTCGATGCAAATGGGAATGACAAGAAAGAATGCGATGCACCAGTATCAAAAAGTACTTTTGCAGGAACATCGTTAACAGGAAGGTTACCCATAATCACATCTGACGAGTCCTCTGCCTGAGCTGCGTTCAACAAGTTGACCTTGGCGTGCTTGGGATTATTCTTGACCACTGTGGTACTGGTAGATCTCACAGGACGAGGAGGAGGAGGAAGACGCCTCTGAATGAAGCATTTGTTGGCATAGTGACCCTTCTGCTGACACTTGTTGCACGTGACCTCCGAGAGCGGACGGTGATACAGAGCACTTGATCTTGGAGCATGAGACGAAGTCTTGTTCTGAAAGCCAGGGTTGGATGGGTGGAAAGATCCATTGCCACCTTTGATCTTCTGCTGATAAGGCTGACGGAACAGAGGAGGAGGCAGCCAATACTTTTGTTGCTTAGAAGCCACTTGAGTTGAGGAAGAAGGAGTTGCATCCCTAACTCGCTTCTTGGAAGCATCGCACTTGAGTTGAGCAGTCTCTTGCTTCATTGCCATATTGTAGAACTCATCGTACTTCTTCGGCTCAAAAAGGACAAGAGCTAGTTGGAGATCTTCTCTGAGGCCACCCCTGAACTGATATATCATGCTCTTCTCGTCAGGGACGTCTTGCTTAGCGAAACAAGCGAGCCTCTGGAACAGAATGTTATACTGGTAAACAGACGAGCTGCCTTGCTTCAGGTTGCGGAATTCCTCACGCTTGCTTTCAACAACACTCTGAGGAATGTGATGAGCTTTGAAGTCTTGACGGAAATCATCCCAGGTAATCACACGGCCTCCTCTGGAATCTTTGTATTGCTGAAACCATTCTGCAGCTTGGTCTTTGAGTTGGAAGGAGGCAAACTTGACAAAGTCCTCAGGCCTGACGTTGCTGCACTCGAAATGCTTGCAGATATACATGAGCCAATCATCAGCGTCTGAGGCCTCGACACAGTTGCTGAAGGTCTTTTGCTGATTAGCGAGGAACTGGTTGAGTGTAGCAAACTGATTCTGATTGTTGCCATGGCCATGATTCCCTTGGTTGCGCTCTTGCAAGAGTTGCATGATCAGCTGTGTGTTTGCATTGGTAGCGGCCATCACAGCTTGCCATGCCTCTGGAGGTGGAGGTGGTGGTGGCGGATCAGGATTCGGAGCCGTGCGCGTTGGAGGATCCATCCTGAAGAGGGTGACATCCGTTAGCATCTTGACAGACAAATATTGAAGCTGAATCAAATGGATTGAAATTGCAACATATAGTCTTCACATCCGAACAAAATGAACAAATGCATTCCAATTGAAATGGTCACATTTCCATAAATTGAGAAGCCACTTAGATAGAGGTAGAAGAATAAAACAACAAGGTACGGACATGAACAAATACCTGGTAAGGATTACCCAATCACAAACCAAATATCCACGGAAGAAATACTAGAGCTACATGAATTCCCACCTATGAAACTCCCGAACCTTTCCGCTTATGCAATCAGGTGTTGGGGATACAGGGGAAGCATAATATCTCACCCAAAGCTAGCAAATCCTACATCCAGTTGTATCCATCCTTCAACACATAACCAAGAAACCTTCGGAAATCATTTACATCAACCTTCGAAAAGCATCAGTTATACAAGTTATGGCAATACTCCCGAACTCCCGCCCTAGTACTAGGTGGCGTCGAGGTTATCTCACCAACAACTGCATAAAAGAGATTTTCGATGTCAGCAAAACTCAGGTATTCCAGAATCTCAACGATAAAATTGTGACGACAACACCTCGGAGCTCAACTCCCCGGGACACTGCCACAACCCCTAAATGTCAGGAGGCACCAAGAACAATGTTCTCATCACAAAACCATCGGAACGATTCCAAGATACCCCCGTGATCCTAAATTTTTTTAGTGAAATTTGAGAAGAGAAGAGTCAAAACTCTACGTCAGGATGCCTCACCAGAGCGACGAAGGGACTGAGGAGTAAAAAGAAGTCCTACTCTCCGATATATATAATTCCTAAATGACTCAAAACATTTTTCTAGACTCAACAACGCCAACGATTCGATCAAGCAGGGGGCTCCTAAGGTCGGGTAAGGCTCTGATACCAACTTGTAACGCCCTCGATGCGGCTATATCTCCCACGTGTCGAAGCACGACTTAGAGGCATAACCGCATTGAAAGCAATGTCGCAAGTGAGGTAATCTTCACAACAACCCATGTAATACATAATGGAAAGAGATACATAGTTGGCTTACACTCGCCACGTCACACAAATACATAAATAACATTACATTCATCCAAATACACTCAAGGTCCGACTACGGAACCAAAATAAAGATAAACCCCAAATGCAACATAGTCCCTGATCGCCCCAACTGGGCACCACTACTGATCATCTGGGAAAGACACGTAGTATCGTCCTGAGTCCTCATCGAACTCCCACTTGAGCTTAGTTGAATCTCCTGGAATGGTTTCATCGGTCCCTGCATCTGGTTTTGGAAGTAATCTGTGAGTCACGGGGACTCAGCAATCTCACACCCTCGCGATCAAGACTATTTAAGCTTATAGGAAGGGTAGAAGTATGAGGTGGAGCTGCAGCAAGCGACTAGCATATTTGGTGGCTAACATACACAAATGAGAATGAGAAGAGAAGGCAAAGGCACGGTCGATGAACTATGATCAAGAAGTGATCCTAGGACAACCTACGTCAAACATTACTCCAACACCGTGTTCACTTCCCGGACTCCGCCGAGAAGAGACCATCACGGTTACACACGCGGTTGATGCATTTTAATTAAGTTAAGTTTCAGGTTTTCTATAACCGGACATTAACAAATTCCAACTGTCCATAATCGCGGGCACGGCTTTCGAAAGTTCAAATCCCTGCAGGGGAGTCCCAACTTAGCCCATTACAAGCTCTCACGGTCAACGAAGGATATTCCTTCTCCCAAGATAATCCGATTAGACTCGCATCCCGGTTACAAGACATATCGACAAAGGTAAAACAAGTCCAGCAACACCGCCTGAATGTGCCGACAAATCCCGATAGGAGTTGCACATATCTCGTTCTCAGGGCACACTCAGATGAGACGTCCTACGAGTAAAACCAACCCTCAAGTTGCCCCGAGGTGGCCCCGTAGTCTACTCGGTCGGACCAACACTCAGAGGAGCACTAGTCCAGGGGGGTTTAAATAAAGATGACCCTCGGGCTCCGGAAACCCAAGGGAAAAAGAGGCTAGGTGGCGAATGGTAAAACCAATGTTGGGCATTGCTGGAGGAGTTTTATTCAAGGCAAACTGTCAAGGGGTTCCCATTATAACCCAACCGTGTAAGGAACGCAAAAATCCGGGAACATAACACCGACATGACGGAAACTAGGGCGTCAAGAGAGGAACAAAACACCAGGCATAAGGCCGAGCCTTCCACCCTTTACCAAGTATATAGGTGCATTAAGATAAACAAGATAATATGATGATATTCCAACAATAAACATGTTCCAACAAGGAACAAACTCCAATCTTCACCTGCAACTAGCAACACTATAAGAGGGGCTGAGCAAAGCGGTAACATAGCCAAACAACGGTTTGCTAGGACATGGTGGGTTAGATATTTGACATGGCAATTTGGGAGGCATGATAATCAAGTGGTAGGTATCTTAGCATAGGCATAGCAAAAGAGCGAGCATCTAGCAAGCAAAGATAGAAGTGATTTCGAGGGTATGGTCATCTTGCCTGCAAAGTTCTCAGAGTTGTCTTGATCCTCGTAAGCGTACTCAACGGGCTCCTCGATCACGTACTCGTCTCCCGGCTCTACCCAAGCAAGAACAACAAGCAAAAAGGAACACAATCAACCACGTGTAATGCTCAAGCAACACGATGCAAACATGGTATGATATGCGGGATGCGATATGTGATGCATATGCATGATTTGCAAAGGAATGATTGAACCTGGCCTCAACATGGAAATCCAAGAGTGCCACTGGAAAGAGAAGTTGATTTCGGTCGAAATCGATATAAAGATCACCGGAATTGGATGCACCGTTTGGAAATGGGAAGCAAAACAAATATGGCACCGATCTGCGATAATCAGCACGAGACCACCTAAATGCATCAAGATAAATAAACTACTACACTCAAACATGGCAACAAAATACATGGCAGGGATCCACTCATGATGCTTGACAAAATATGAACACTGAGCTATAGCTAATTCACTCAATAACAGGTTCAAACAAGCATGGCAAAAGAGAAAAAGATAACAGGTTTCAGACTTAGTGAAATTATCAACAAGTCAGGAATTTAACATCAGCAAGCAATGTTTAGAGCACGATAACTACATGCCACAGGAACATATCATGACAAATCAAGGCATGGTATGAAGCTACTCAAGGCATACAACAAAAGTCCCTTACTGACCATAATCCAAAAGGGATCAGAAAATACAATTGCAACCACATGAACATAACAATTATCGATAACAGATTAGACTTAGTGAAAAACTGGAGCATGGCAAAACAGATAACGAGTAGGCATGTTTACGAGCTCGATGCACTCACTACGAGGAATTGCATGATAAACTAAGCATACACCCAGCAAGTAGACATAGCATAGAAGCTAGACATGGCAAGAACAATAACATAGCATACATGGATCAACAACAACAAGCTCGGCAAAATTGCTAAACATGTTAACAATCTGCCAGGAACATTTTATAGCAAAAGTAGAGCTCGGTTGACTCAAGCTAGGGTGCTTCATAATTGCAAACAAAGTCATGGATGGATAGAGCACAGCATTATCTACAAAACATCCTTACTGATCATGCTCAAAAGAGGCACGGGTCACTAGGAAACAACATCAACATATGGCATAAAAATAATGACAGGGCAGAGACTTAGAATATTTCTAAGTCCCTGAAATCAGCATCATTGAGTAAGCTACTTTGCATGCTTGTGCTAGTCACCACAAGGATCACAGAAATAGATGGCATACACCCCTATAAGATAACATGACATACTTCAAAACACATGTAGAGCTCAGGATCATAGCATGCATACATTAATCATGGCAAAAATGACAAAAGTGCATTTGCTGAAACAGATCTGAAACTATCATCACATAGCCATCTTCCAACAGCATTTCGGGCATCAAGCTGAACTCAAATGAGAATGATGTAATGAGATGAAATGATGTACTCGTCGAGACGAACATTTTCATATGCTACACGCACGAATCGGAGCCACGGTGAGGAAGTTATGATGCGTCAAAGCATGCATAAAACTAGGGTTTTCGGGAGAAAAAGTCAACCGAGGTGGATCTGGATCTAGATCCAGATCGGGCGCAGAAATCGAGGTCGCCGGAAAACACTGTAGCTGCCGGAGTTCGTCGCGGGGGATGAGGGAGGAGGCCAGATCCGGTGGTGGAGCTCTCCGTACCGAGGCCGCGGGGCGGCGCTGAGGCAATGGAGGTCGACGGCGGGGTTCGTCGCTGGCTCGGGCGGCGAGGGGAGCTCACCGGAGTCGGAGCTCTCCTCCGGCCGACGAGGAACGCGGCGGCCGGCCGGGGCGAAGTGGCGTCGGGTGCGGGGAAGAAGATGGCGGCGCGCGCTGGGGTGGCTCGGCCCGGTCGGGCGGCGGGAGGGCCGGCCACGGGCCTTGCGGGCTGGCAGCGGAGGTGACCTGTGCGGTGCCACGTGGCAGCCTGCCACTGGTGCGGGGCGGCGGCGTGACGTGTCCGGCCGGAAACAGACACGTCCGGCGGCGGCGCGAGCGGTTTTTAGGGTTTTGAAAGAGGAGATCCGGGATTTTCGGGGAGGGACCTATTTATAGAGGTAGAGGGAGTTAGGAGACTCCAAATGATGTGCGGTTTTCGACCACGCGATCGTGATCAAACGATCTAGATGATGGAGGAGGTTTAGGTGGGTTTTGGGCCACTTTGGAGGGGTGTTGGGCTGTAACACACACGAGGCCTTTTCGGTCCCTCGGTTAACCGTTGGAGTATCAAACGAAGTCCAAATGGTACAAAACTTGATAGGTGGTCTACCGGTAGTAAACCAAGGCCGCATGACAAGTCTCAGTCCAATCCGAAAACGTTTAACATCCGCACACGAAAAAGAGGTAGAAAGGGACACCGGAGGACATAGGAGCGCCGGAATGCAAAACGGACAACGGGGAAAATGCTTGAATGCATGAGACGAACACGTATGCAAATGCAATGCACATGATGACATGATGTGAGATGCATGACAAAGACAAAACAACACTGAGACAAAACCCGACAATGAGGGAATAACATAACTTATGCAAATGCAATGCACATGATGACATGATCTGGATCCAGATCGGGCGCGGAAACCGAGGTCGCCGAAAAACACTGTAGCTGCCGGAGTTCGTCGCGGGAGATGAGGGAGGAGGCCGGATCTGGTGGTGGAGCTCGCCGGACCAAGGCGGCGCTGAGGCGATGGAGGTTGACGGCGGGGGTCGTCGCTGGCTCGGGCGGCGAGGGGAGCTCGCCGGAGTCAGAACTCTCCTCCGGTCGACGAGGAACGTGGCGGCCGGCCGGGGCGAAGTGGCGTCGGCCGCGGGGAAGAAGATGGAGGCGCACGCTGGGGTGGCTCGGCCCGGTCGGGCGGCGAGAGGGCTGGCCACGGGCCTTGCGGGCTGGCGGCAGAGGTGACCGCTGCGGTGCTACATGGCAGCCTGCCACTGGTGCGGGGCGGCGGCGCGACGTGTCCGGCCGGAAACGAACACGTCCGGCGGCGGCGCGAGCGGTTTTTAGGGTTTTGAAAGAGGAGATCCGGGATTTTCGGGGAGGGACCTATTTATAGAGGTAGAGGGAGCTAGGAGACTCCAAGTGAGGTGCGGTTTTCGGCCACGCGATCATGATCGAACGATCTAGATGATGGAGGAGGTTTAGGTGGGTTTTGGGCCACTTTGGAGGGGTGTTTGGCTGCAACACACACGAGGCCTTTTCGGTCCCTCGGTTAACCGTTGGAGTATCAAACGAAGTCCAAATGGTACGAAACTTGACAGGCGGTCTACCAGTAGTAAACCAAGGCCACATGACAAGTCTCGGTCCAATCCGAAAACGTTTAACACCCACACACGAAAAAGAGGTAGAAAGGGACACCGGAGGACATAGGAGCGCAGGAATGCAAAATGGACAAGAAAATGCTCGAATGCATGAGACGAACACGTATGAAAATGCAATGCACATGATGACATGATGTGAGATGCATGACAAAGACAAAACAACACTGAGACAAAACCCGACAACGAGGGAATAACATAACTTAGTGCCGGAAACGACAAGAGTGGGAATACAAATAAGGTAGGTTACACCCGGGGTGTTACAGAGATCCACCATGACAAGACCATTGATCCATCTATTTGTCTAGAACTACACTTCTGGACCACATCCCATTTTTATCTAGGGACACGATGTTGAACATCCTGCAAGATGCTTCATCCAGCACCATGGAAATACCCTACCAAGGTCACTTGGCTTGCATCCTATTGAGCCATTCCCAGCGAACCCATGCATTCCCAGTGAGCTGGAATTTTAATATCATTGTTCCGCACAAGTTTTTTTCAAAGTGGCCGGCCTATCATATGCTTTAGCTTTTTTTGTTAAGAATGACAATCAAGTCGATTCGACTTAGGTAGATACATATAGTCTATGCTCCTGCTCCATGAACTAGGCGACAAGCGACATCCATCGATCTATCCTGCTACCCTCCACCGTATTTGAGGGTTCCCTCTCCCTTCGCCTGTCACTTCGATGATGGTAGGGTGGGGACCCCAAGGCTTTGATCCGGTGGTGGTAGGGTTAGGAATACAAAATCAATTCAATGGTGACATGATGATGATGATGTCAATGTCGGCATGGAATAAAGTCTTTCCGCCTCGCCCTCGTTCCAATGTAGTTTCTTCGTATCCTTAGGAGGCTTGTGGAAGATGGTGTGATCGCGAATTTGGTCCTCTCGGTTTGCCATTTTTCTGCAGGTTTGTCTCGGTCACGTTGTACTATGGAGTGAACAACTTGGTTACGTGTCTTGATTCTCTGTCTCCAGGTCGAACCGAAGAAGGTTGGCCAGCCTTGGCCTCGCCGAGGAGTGTGTAAGATTTGTGTTCCCCAACTCCGTCTGCCAGAATTAGTGCACTCTACATGCCCTCTCCAGGATTTTCTTCTCTAGCGCGATGATTTTCTACACAGATTGCGGCCTCCATCGTTTACTGGTCTACATCGATGACTTTTCAGTCACTACTTCTACAGGCTCCTTGGTTTAAACAAGTTTGGTCTAGTAAAACCAAGGCTCAAAGGTGGCAGCGAGCTTTGCTCACAACACGCCTTCAGTGGATGTAGGAGGAAGAAGACTCCGACACCCTCAATGATTTTGATGTATATGTTCAGTTTTCTATAATGGTGTTTTTTGAAGGGTTTATGGTACTTAATATATGGTCTTTTGCCAGAAAAATAAACAACATAAGTAGTGACTAGAAGCAGCTAATCATAACACAAGGTGACTACTCCTTGGCTTGTGCAGTTGTGTTATACTGGCTTCACAAAACTTTGTGGGACTGTCGTGTCCTTATGAGTTTGTAATTTTTATCATGAGTAGTAGGTCCAATTTACAAGTATGTTGTTGGCAGGCCATATTTTGTTAATAAGCCTTTGAATTTATATTAAAAGCTTTAACTGATACAAGTTATCCCCAAAACAAGCTAGGTTCCTAGAGAGATAGACAAATTCAATCCCCAACACGAGCCATAGGCGTCCTGCCGCAGCAGCTCCATCGCTGGAGCCGGCATGACTTTGTATCCTACAGTCGAGAAGTCTTCATGCTAAGGTCCAGCTGGAGCAATGCCCCGGAGAAGAAGCCATCATCGTATAAGCCTTGTGTAGATCGAAACCCAGAGCCAAACTATCTTCCAAATAACACTCCATTATCGAAAAAATCTCATGAATAACACTTCCACTACCTTCGCAATGTCAGAGAGAACACCATTGCAACAGAGAGGGAGCACGAACCACCAAAGAGTGATCTACCGCATTAGGAAAACATTCAAGGGACGAAAGAAGGCGATAAACTCGTCTCCCATAAAAACGGTTGAGTGAACACACCCCGATCCCCAAGGGCCGGTCTGCATGCCCACAACACTAGAGCTGCAAAGAACAAAAAGAAGTTGACCATTAACTTGAGACCAATACGAAGATACATGAAGCGCCCATGCATAGTGGTAGAGGCATGAGTTTTGATTTGGGTGTTAGTATTCTAATTTAATTATAGGATTGGTTCAGAGTTATGAGTTCTGCTTTCCCAAATAATTTCACTCATGCCCGTGTATATCAGAAGAACCAGGGACGACGTAGACACTGTTTCCCAAATCCAATAACAAAAACCGAGATAACCACAACTTATGTGGGAAATCCGAAGAATACTTATACATTATCGTCATCGCTACCACGAGAGGCAATGCCTTTTTTACAACCGAAGGCCCAACTAAGATACCAGACTATGAAATGCAGATGGAAACAAAGTCATGAGGTTCTCTTCCATGTCGCTGTTATCAGAGTAGCCGGTGAGGTGAAGGAACCCGGTGACACGGAGTCCGGGGCGTTGCCCTCAGCTGTGGCGGCTACGTTTCATGAGCAACACTCTATATCATAACATAACTGATTTTTAATGGAATCTACATTTAGGTGTAGAGAAGGGCAATCAAGCGGGTGCTTTACTGGTTTTGAATTTAAATTCATGATTGGTGCGATTTCTAGCGCGTGCACAAGATTAGTGGATTTAAAATATTTAGCTCTCAAGATGGTGGCACATAAAGATTCAGGATTATCAAGAAGACGCCATGCTTGTTTAGCTAATAGCGCCAGGTTGAAGCAGTGTACATCTCGGAAGCCCACATTTTGGGCATAGAGAAGCACCTGTGTATATCACGAGCAACACTCTATATCATTCCTCGCAAAAACACACACACAATCTATATCATAACATAACCGGTTTTTAATGGAGCCCACATTTAGGTGTAGAGAAGGGCAATCAAATGGGTGCTTTACCGGTTTTGAATTAAATTCATGATGGGTGCGATTTCTAGCGCGTGGAGAAGATTAGTGGATTTAATCATTGGTTCCCGTGTGCATCTTCTCCATGCAATCGCATAAATCATACTACAACTTTTTATCTTTTCTAAAAACAAAATTGCAAATAAGAGTATCTGCTCATACAGTTTCTTCGCATCCTCAGGAGGCTTAACGGTGTGATCTCGGATTTGGTTCTCTCGGTTTGGCATTTTGTCTGCAAGTTTGTCTTGGTCGTGCCGTACCGTGGAGCGGACAACTTGGTTAAGTGTCTTGATTCTCCGTCTCTAGTTACAACCAAAGAAGGTTGGCCAGCCTTGGACACATTGAGGATTGTGTAAGATTTGTGTTCCCCAACTCCGTCTGCCAGAATTAGTGCACTCTGCATGCCCTCTCCGGCATTTTCTTCTCTGAGGTGATGATTTTCTACACAGATTGTGGCCTCCAACGTCTTCTGGTCTACACCGGTGACTTTTTGGTCACTGCTTCTAGAAGCTCCTTGGTTTAAACAAGTTTGCTCTCGTAAGACCAAGGCAGGTGGCAACGGGATTTGCTCACAACACGCCTTCGGTGGATGCAGGAGGAAGAAGACTTCGACACCGTCGGTGATTTCGATGTATATATTCAGTTTTCTATAATGGTGTTTTTTGAAGGGTTCATGGTACTTAATATATGGTCTTTTGCCAAAACAATAAACAACAGAAGTAGTGACTAGAAGTAACTAATCATAAACAAGGTGACTACTCCTTGACTTGTGCAGCTGTGTTATACCGGCTTCACAAAACTTTGTGGTTTGTTGTGTCCTTATGAGTTTGTAATTTTTATCATGAGTATGTCCAGTTTACAAGTATGTTGTTGCCAGACCATATTTTGCGAATAAGCCTTCGAATTTATATTAAAAACTTTAATTGATACAAGTTATCCTCAAAACAAGTCAGGTTACTAGAGAGATAGACAAATTTAGACCCCAGCACGAGCCACAGCCGCGCTACCGCTGCAGCTCCATCATTGGAGCCGGCATGCCACTGTATCCTACGGACGAGGTCTTCATGCTAATGTCTAGTTGGAGCAACGCCTCGGAGATGAAGCCACCATCATATAAGCCTTGTGTAGATCGAAAACCCAGAGCCAAACCATTTCCAAATAACACTCCATTATCGAAAAAAATCTCATGAATAACCCTTCCACCACCTTCGCAATGCCGTCAAAGAGAACACCATTGCGACAGAGAGGGAACACGAACCACCAAAGAGCGATCTACCGCATTAGGAAAACATTCAAGGGACAAAAGGAGGTTATAAACTCGTCTCCCATAAAAACGGTTAAGGGAACACACGCCAATCCCCAAGGGTCGGTCTTGCCTAGTCGAAGCCACTGCATGCCCACAACACTTGTGCTGGAAATAACAGAAAGAAGTTGACCATTAACTTGAGATCAATACGAAGATACATGAAGCGCCCTTGCATAGTGGTCGAGGCATGAGTTTTGATTTGGGTGTTAGTATTCTAATTTAATTATAGGATTAGTTTAGAGTTATGAGCTCTGCTTTCTCAAATAATTTTGCTCATGCCCGTGCATCTCAGAAGGACCAGGGACGATGTAAACACTGTCTCCCAAATCCAATAACGAAGATAACCACAACTTATGTGGGAAATCCGAAGAATACTTATACATTATCGCCATCGCTACATAAGAGGCAATGCCTTTTTTTTACAACCGAAGGCCCAACTAAGATACCAGACTATGAAATGTAGATGGAAACAAAGTCATGAGGTTCTCTTCCATGGCGCGGTCGTCAGAGTAGCCGGTGAGGTAAAGGAACCCAGTGACACGGAGTCGGGGCATTGCTCTCACCAGTGGCGGCTACGTTTCATGAGCAACACTCTATATCATAACATAACCGGTTTTTAATGGAATCTACATTTGGGTGTAGAGAAGGGAAATCAAGCAGGTGCTTTACCGGTTTTGAATTAAAATTCGTGATGGGTGCGATTTCTAGCGCGCGGAGAAGATTAGTGGATTTAATCATTGGTTCCCGTGTGCATCTTCTCCATGCAATCGCATAAATCATACTAGAGCTTTTTATCTTTTCTAAAAACAAAATTGCAAATAAGAGCATCTGCTCATACAGTTTTCTTTTCATAGCTGCAATACTAGTTTTCAGTTATTGGGGGCGACAGGGTCTTGTGCAACGCAGAAGGAGATAATAATTCGTGACGGAAAGCGACAAAAGCCCCCCATATGCAAATGCTATGGCCAGTCAGGCCAGGCAGGTGGCGCTGCGCACCAAACCGGCGCCAGCCATCCACATAAACAAACCCACACACCCACACACCAGACGGGGGAGACTGAAAGCAAACGGAGGCCGAGCCGCTTCTCCGATTGATTTCGTTCCATCATCATCATCTCACACAGCCAAAAGACCGCGACGCGCCCCTCTCCTCGCTCCCGTCCCCCTCGCGATTTGATTCGCCTCCCCACCTCCCGTTCCGCTGCCCCATGCCGCCCGCCCGCCCCCTGCGCGCCGACTCCTCTTGACCCCGTCCCCGGCGACGACGCCGCCGCCGCCGCCATGGCCGTCGATTCCGACAGAGGTATTGCTCCACTGATCCCTTTGGTTTGGCTTGGTCTGATCGGGCCCTTCTGTGGTGATCCTTACTTGTGCTGTGTTGGGTGGGCGCAGGGGAGGGGGATTTGGAGATTGGGTTGGCGTCGCCGGGGTCGGAGGGAGGAGGGGTCTCGCCCGTCGCCCCAGGCCGCCGGGCGCTCGAGTCCTGCCTCTCCGGGAAGCGCCTCGACCAGTCGCCGTCGCCGTCGCGGGCGGTCAGGCGCCCCGCGCTAGTCATGTCCAGCTCCGGGAAGCGCCTCGACCAGTCGCCCTCGCCCTCGCGCCCGGCGCTGGTCATGTCCCGCTCCAGCAACCGCCTCGACCAGCCGCCCGGCCGCCCGGTGCTGGCCATGTCCCGCTCCAGCAACCGCCTCGACCACTCGCCGGCGTCGTCCTCGTCCCCGACGCCCGCGAAGGGCCCGGCGCTCGTCATGTCCGGCTCCAGCAAGCGGCTGGAGCAGTCGCTCGCGTCCCCGTCCCCGTCGCCCAAGGCCGGGGCCGCGGCGCCGCCCGTGCTGGTGCTCTCCAACTCCGGAAAGCGGATGGACCAGGCGGGCCGGAAGAAGTACGTCAAGCAGGTCACGGGCCGGCACAACGACACGGAGCTCCACCTCGCCGCGCAGCGCGGGGACCTCGACGCCGTGCGCCAGATCATCGTCGAAATCGACGCGCAGATGACCGGCACCGGCGAGGAGTTCGACAGCGAGGTGGCGGAGATCCGCGCCGCCGTGCTCAACGAGCCCAACGAGGTCGGGGAGACCGCGCTGCTCATCGCAGCTGAGAAAGGGTTCATCGACGTCGTCCTCGAGCTGCTCAATCACTCTGACAAGGAGAGCCTTGCGAGGAAGAACAAATCAGGATTCGATGCTCTGCATGTCGCTGCAAAGGAAGGCCACCGAGGTGAGCACTCACAAACACTTCAATACTAAACCACTTCTGATTGTTCATATCTTTCTTTACATGGGAACACGGGAGCTTTGGACCTTGTTTGTGTCTAGACTAGAATCTCATAGTTTGCATGAAGAAAGGGTTTTATGGATTCCTAAGTTAATTGATCGCCATGGTTTTATGGGTCTAGCCAAGGTTTTATGTGTTTTTAATCTACTCTTTGATCAATCTCCATGGATCCTATTGTTGTTAGTTTTGCAGTGCTGAAATTGACCTGCTCTGTATGATAACTGCGGTGTGTCATTGCCTACACAAGCTAATTAATGAACAAGTATTAGTCCAACATTCATGCTGTTTCATCTTTACTCCATATTTCTGTGGTATTTATATGAAGAAAGATGGACATCTAACACTGCTTGTAGATATTGTGAAGGTACTCCTGGACCATGATCCATCCCTTGGGAAGACGTTTGGCCAATCAAATGTGACTCCTCTGATAACTGCGGCGATTAGAGGCCACCTCGAGGTAGTGAACCTTTTGCTGGAGCGAGTTTCTGGGTTGGTTGAACTATCAAAGGCAAACGGAAAGAATGCATTGCATTTCGCTGCCCGTCAGGGGCATGTTGAAATAGTTAAGTCTTTGCTAGTCAGTGAAGCTCAGCTTGCTCGGAAGACTGATAAGAAAGGACAGACCGCTTTGCATATGGCGGTTAAAGGAACAAGCGCTGCAGTTGTTAGAGCACTCGTGAATGCTGATCCGGCCATAGTTATGCTACCTGACAAAAATGGCAACTTAGCTTTGCATGTTGCCACCAGGAAGAAAAGATCAGAGGTATTCTTCTGCCATGTTAAATCTTGTGCGCAAAACGCAATAATTTTCTTCTCGTGTCTCACAAACTGGTGTCTGTTGCAGATTGTGAATGAGCTTCTGCTTCTTCCGGACATGAACGTGAATGCACTGACTAGGGATCGCAAGACTGCATTTGACATAGCAGAGGGTCTTCCATTATCAGAGGAGTCTGCGGATATAAAGGATTGTTTATCCCGTGCTGGTGCAGTGAGAGCAAATGATCTGAACCAGCCTCGGGATGAGCTGAGAAAAACAGTGACTGAGATCAAGAAGGACGTACACACTCAACTTGAGCAAGCCAGAAAAACCAACAAAAATGTGCATGGCATAGCAAAGGAGCTGAGGAAGCTCCACAGGGAGGGCATCAACAATGCAACAAACTCTGTCACAGTTGTGGCTGTGCTCTTCGCCACAGTTGCATTTGCTGCGATATTCACGGTGCCAGGCGGCAACGACAACCATGGTGTAGCAATTGTTGTGCATGCGGTATCCTTCAAGGTGTTCTTCATCTTCAATGCCATCGCCTTGTTCACATCATTAGCAGTAGTGGTGGTCCAGATAACACTTGTTAGGGGCGAGACCAAAGCAGAGAGGCGAGTTGTGGAGGTGATCAACAAGTTGATGTGGCTGGCTTCTGTATGCACCACGGTGGCATTCATATCCTCCTCTTACATAGTGGTGGGTCGGCACTTCAAGTGGGCGGCGCTGCTGGTGACCCTCATCGGCGGGGTGATCATGGCCAGTGTGCTCGGCACGATGACATACTATGTGGTGAAGTCCAAGCGCACGCGGTCGATTAGGAAGAAGGTGAAGTCAACAAGGCGGAGCGGCTCAAACTCATGGAACCACAACTCGGAGTCGGATTCCGAGATAGACCGGATATACGCCATATGAGGGTGATCTCCGGTCTTCTATGGATCCTCAGTGTTTTCGGCGGCGCCACACGACACGGATGTAAAAAGAAAGGTGGGATGGCACTCAATATGAACAGCTTTCACCCTCCAGGTGCCAAGGGTTTTACCGTATACATTCCAATAAGCTGGTGTTCCTGGATCGGCAGGAGGAGCCAGGACGCGACGGTCGTGTTGTATACATCTTCTACAGATAGATTGTGATCATCAGAATATGCATGCAGCCTGTGCTGTGCTCCCTATGCATGGCTGGCTGGCTGGCCTTCATAAAATTTCTCTCAGCCTTTTTCTGTACCTTTTGTTAATATGCTGTGGTAGCAGAATGGTCGGTATGTGTACTTAGCACTCTGTACCTTGTATTTCATCTGATAGCTGAGAAGGTTCTAGAAGCTTCTAGTGAAGTCTGGCGATTGCCTCCTTGCTGCTCTCTTTTTCACGGCACGTGAGAACTGCCAAGATTTTCCATGATCTCTTCCACAGGACAGGACAAACCTGGAGTGGTAGTGATAACAGTGTAACACGAACAAGTCGCCTGCAATAGAGACGGGGCGATCAAGACGTGGGGTAGGAAAGCTTGACCTGGCGAGTCGTGCGTGAGAGTGAAACCGCATGCTTGCGGGCCGGTGGGTGGAGAAACGTCACGGAGGCAATATTAGGTGGTTTTCCTGCGAGCAGATAACCGTGGCGCCTCAGCTCATTTGACTTGTGATCTGGGGTCGCGGTCGTCTGCTCAAGTCAGTCCCTGCCACCACATGATTAACTTTGATCAGCTCGGCAAGTTGAAGGGTCACTTAAGTTGCTGCATTGAAAGTTGAAACTCCTTCAGTGGCTGCCACACACCGTACATTTCAGAAAGGCTCAGAAGAAGAAAGCCCGCAGCGACAAAAGCATCGAAGGATTTTTTGGAGGCTAAAGAGAGGAGGCCTTTGCTTTACACTTGTTGTGGTCTGGTCTTTCTTTTCTTTACTTCGTGCTTAAGTTCATGGGGGCGGATGGGAGCTCAAGGAGGAGGAGGCTGGTACGGTGGTGCGCCACCACCGATCCAGCCGAAGATTTCACTTTGTTTGGGGCTTTACGCATATACGGATCTTGCAAAGATCACATATAAAAGGGTATAGGCCGCGTCTTGGAGAGTATAAAACCCTTGCGCTCTTTTCTTTAGTTCATGGAAAAGTTGTTCTCCCGGCCTCCACATTTGGAGATGCCCTTGCAAAGTTTAGCTCCGCTAAATTTTACAACGAAAGAAAACTTCAGCTTCTTGTGGCCTTCTACAAATATATGGCACGCCAATTTGACGTGTTATCGGGATAAAAAGAAGCAAAAGATAAAAGCAACAACACTAATGTTTGCTATTATGAATCATTGTAATTGTATTTTTGCATGAATGTTTATATTATTTTGTGCAACTCATAAATGGAACGACTTTTCAATGAAAAACCCATAGATTCATAGTGTTGTGTTCACCATGTATTTATTTACTCTGGTTTTTGAAACTTGCAAAAAAAAGTTCAGATTAAAAAAGCACCATAGTCCACTGGCCAAGATTAAGGGCCAGTTCTTTTGAGTGCCTCTGTGGAAATAAGCTGCTCTAAAAATAAGTCACAAATAAACTGTTGTGGAAATAAGCCCATGAAATTAAGCTATTCAGTTCTTTTCAGTTCCTGCAATTTAGCTTATTTCCTCATATGTCAGGTGAACTCCACCTATGCTGTCTCAGCATAGCCGGTCCCAAGCCCGGGTAAAGGAGGTGGGTTGTGATAGGCTTGGCGAGCCAACGTAAAAACTCAGCCACTCTTATGGAGATGAAACCCAAAAGATTTTCGTTGGGGTGTAACCCTCTCAACGACGCACCACATCGGAACTCGGGTGTGGTGGAAAATGGGCAAGGGCCGGGCCGTCACCCCCCAGGTGGCGCGCTGTATCTTGATCCGGATACGGTGGCAAGTGAGCGAGGATCGGGTCGTCGCATCCTTAGTGGCGCGCTACATCGGCGTCCGGATGTAGTGGAAAATGAGCGAGGGTCTTCGCATTTGACTCGACAAGTGCGAAGGGTAAGGAAGCTAGCCGAGCCTAGGAGGATTCGCTTAGGTAGCTGGAACGTAGGGTCTCTAACAGGGAAGCTTCGGGAGCTAGTTGATGCAGCGGTGAGGAGAGGTGTTGATATCCTTTGCGTCCAAGAAACCAAATGGAGAGGACAGAAGGCGAAGGAGATGGAAGATACCGGCTTCAAATTGTGGTACACGGGGACGGCTGCAAACAGAAATGGCGTAGGCATCTTGATCAACAAGAGCCTCAAGTATGGAGTGGTAGACATCAAGAGACGTGGGGACCGGGTTATCCTGGTCAAGCTGGTAGTTGAGGACTTGGTTCTCAATGTTATCAACACATATGCCCCGCAAGTAGGCCACAATGAAAACACCAAGAGAGAGTTCTGGGAAGGCCTGAAAGACATGGTTAGGAGTGCACCGATTGGTGAGAAGCTCTTCATAGGAGGAGATCTCAATGGCCACGTGGGTACATCTTGTTGGAGAATGCACTATTTCAAAAAAAAAAAAATCCTACGATCACGCAAGATCTATCTAGGAGATGCATAGCAACGAGACAGGAGAGTGTGTCTATGTACTCTCGTAGACCGAAAGCGGAAGCGTTTAGTAACGCGGTTGATGTAGGCGAACGTCTTCACGATCCAACAGATCAAGTACCGAACGCGCGGCACCTCCGCGATCTGGACACGTTCAGCTCGGTGACGACCCTCGTACTCTTGATCCAGCTGAGGCCGAGGGTGAGTTCCGTCAGCACGATGGCGTGTTGACGGTAATGATGAAGTTACCGACGCAGGGCTTCGCCTAAGCACTACGACAATATAACCGAGGTGGAATACTGTGGAGGGGGGCACCGCACACAGCTAAAGATCAACTTGTGTGTCTATGGGGTGCCCCCTCCCCGTATATAAAGGAGGGGAGGAGGAGGAGGGTCGGCCTCAAGGGGCGCGCCCAAGGGGGGATTCCTACTCCTAGTAGGAGTAGGTTTCCCCCTTTCCTAGTCCAAGTAGGAGTAGAAGGAAGGAGAGGAAGAAGAGAAGGAAATGGGGGGGGGGGGCTAGCCCTAGTCGAATTCAGTTTGGGCTAGGGAGGCGCGCCACCTCTTGGACTACCTCCTCTCTTCCACCACTAGGCCCATAAGGCCCAATAACTTCCCGGGGGGGGGGGGGGGGGGGGGTTCCAGTAACCCACGATATTCCGAAACTTATCCGAAACGATCCGAACCATTCCGGTGTCCGAATGTAGCCTTTCAATATATGAATCTTTATGTCTCGACCATTTCGAGACTCCTTGTCATGTCTGTGATCACATCCGGGACTCTGAACAACCTTCGGTACATCAAATCACATAACTCATAATACATATCGTCATCGAACGTTAAGCGTGCGGACCCTACAGGTTCGAGAACTATGTAGACATGATCGAGACACATCTCCGGTCAATAACCAATAGTGGAACATGGATGCTCATATTTGTTCCTACATATTCTATGAAGATCTTTATCAATCAAACCGCATAACAACATACGTTGTTCCCTTTGTCATCGGTATGTTACTTGCCCGAGATTCGATCATCGGTATCATCATACCTAGTTCAATCTCGTTATCGGCAAGTCTCTTTACTAGTTCCGTAATGCATCATCTCATGACTAACTCATTAGTCACATTGCTTGCAAGGCTCATAGTGATGTGCATTACCGAGAGGGCCCAGAGATACCTCTCCGATACACGGAGTGACAAATCCTAATCTCGATCTATGCCAACTCAACAAACACCATCGGAGACACCTGTAGAGCATCTTTATAATCACCCAGTTACGTCGTGACGTTTGATAGCACACAAGGTGTTCCTCCGGTATTCGGGAGTTGCATAATCTCATAGTCATAGGAACATGTATATGTCATGAAGAAAGCAATAGCAATAAACTAAACGATCATAGTGCTAAGCTAACCGATGGGTCTAGTCCATCACAGCATTTTCTAATGATGTGATCCCGTTAATCAAATGACAACTCATGTCTATGGTCAGGAAACTAACCATCATTGATTCAACGAGCTAGTCAAGTAGAGGCATACTAGTGACACTCTATTTGTCTATGTATTCACACATGTACTAAGTTTTCGGTTAATACAATTCTAGCATGAATAATAAACATTTATCATGATATAAGGAAATATAAATATCAACTTTATTATTGCCTCTAGGGCATATTTCCTTCAGTCTCCCACTTGTACTAGAGTCAATAATCTAGTTCACATCGCCATGTGATTTAACACCAATAGTTCACATCGCCATGTGACCAATACCCAAAGGGTTTTACTAGAGTCAATAATCTAGTTCACATCACTATGTGATTAACACCCAAAGATTACTAAGGTGTGATCATGTTTTGATTGTGAGAGAAGCTTAGTCAATGGATCTGTCACATTCAGAGCCGTATGTATTTTGCAAATTTCTATGTCTCCCTCCTTGACTTGATCGCGGATGGAATTGAAGCGTCTTTTGATGTGTTTGGTTCTTTTGTGAAATCTCGATTCCTTTGCCAAGGCAATTGCACCAGTATTGTCACAAAAGATTTTCATTGGACCCGATGCACTAGGTATTACACCTAGATCGGATATGAACTCCATCCAGACTCCTTCATTTGTTGCTTCTGAAGCAGCTATGTATTCCGTTTCACACGTAGATCCCGCCACGACGCTCTGCTTAGAACTGCACCAACTGTCAGCTCCATCATTTAATGAAAATACGTATCCGGTTTGTGACTTAGAGTCATCCGAATTAGTGTCAAAGCTTGCATCAACGTAACCATTTACGACGAGCTCTTTGTCACCTCCATAAACGAGAAACATATCCTTAGTCCTTTTAGGTATTTCAGGATGTTCTTGACCGCTGTCCAGTGATCCACTCCTGGATTACTTTGGTACCTCCCTGCTAAACTAATAGCAAGGCACACATCAGGTCTGGTACACAACATTGCATACATGACAGAACCTATGGCTGAAGCATAGGGAATGACTTTCATTTTCTCTCTATCTTCTGCAGTGGTCGGGCATTGAGTCTGACTCAACTTCATACCTTGTAACACAGGCAAGAACCCTTTCTTTGCTTGATCCATTTTGAACTTCTTCAAAACTTTATCAAGGTTTGTGCTTTGTGAAAGTCCAATTAAGCGTCTTGATCTATCTCTATAGATCTTGATGCCCAATATATAAGCAGCTTCACCGAGGTCTTTCATTGAAAAATTATTATTCAAGTATCCTTTTATGCTATTCAGAAATCCAGTATCATTTCCGATTAACAATATGTCATCTACATATAATATCAGAAATGCTACAGAGCTCCCACTCACTTTCTTGTAAATACAAGCTTCTCCAAAAGTCTATATAAAACCATATGCTTTGATCACATTATCAAAGCGTATATTCCAACTCTGAGATGCTTGCACCAGTCCATAAATGGATTGCCGGAGCTTGCACACTTTGTTAGCACCTTTTGGATCGACAAAACCTTCCGGATGCATCATATACAACTCTTCTTTAAGATATCCATTAAGGATTGCAGTTTTGACATCCATTTACCAAATTTCATAAAATGTGACAATTGCTAACATAATTCAGACATACTTAAGCATCGATACGAGTGAGAAAATCTCATCGTATTCAACACCTTGAACTTGTCGAAAACCTTTTTCGACAATTCGAGCTTTGTAGATAGTAACACTAGCATCAGCGTCCGTCTTCCTCTTGAAGATCCATTTATTCTCTATGGCTCGCCAATCATCGGGCAAGTCCACCAAAGTCCACACTTTGTTCTCATACATGGATCCCATCTCAGATTTCATGGCCTCAAGCCATTTCGCGAAATCTGGGCTCATCATCGCTTCCTCATAGTTTGTAGGTTCGTCATGGTCAAGTAACATGACCTCCAAAACAGGATTACCACACCACTCTGGTGCGGATCTTGCTCTGGTTGACCTACGAGGTTCGGTAGTAACTTGATCAGAAGTTTCATGATCATTATCATTAGCTTCCTCACTGATTGGTTTAGGCATCACTGGAACTGATTTCTGTGATGAACCATTTTCCAATTTGGGAGATGGTACAACTACCTCATCAAGTTATACTTTCCTCCCACTCACTTCTTTCGAGAGAAACTCCATCTCTAGAAAGGATCCATTTTTAGCAATGAATATCTTGCCTTCGGATCAGCGATAGAAGGTGTACCCAACAGTTTCTTTTGGGTATCCTATGAAGATGCATTTCTCCAATTTGGGTTCGAGCTTATCAGGTTGAAGCTTTTTTCTCATAAGCATCGCAGCCCCAAACTTTAAGAAACGACATCTTAGGTTTCTTGCCAAACCACAGTTCATATGGTGTCGTCTCAACGGATTTAGATGGTGCCCTATTTAACGTGAATGCAACTGTCTCTAATGCACAACCCCAAAATGATTGTGGTAAATTGGTAAGAGACATCATAGATCGCACCATATCCAATATAGTACGGTTACGATATTCGGACACACCATTACGCTATGGTGTTCCAGGTGGCGTGAGTTGTGAAACTATTCCACATTGTTTTAAATGAAGGCAAAACTCGTAAATCAAATATTTGCCTCCACGATCAGATCGCAGAAACTTTATTTTCTTGGTACGATGATTCTCCACTTCACTCTGAAATTCTTTGAACTTTTCAAATGTTTCAGACTTGTGTTTCATTAAGTAGACATACCCATATATGCTCAAATCATCTGTGAAGGTTAGAAAATAACGATATTCGCCACGAGCATCAACACTCATCAGACCGCATACATCAGTATGTATTATTTCCAATAAGTTTGTTGCTCATTCCATTGTTCCGGAGAATGGAGTCTTAGTCATATTGCCCATGAGGCATGGTTCGCAAGCATCAAGTGATTCATAATCAAGTGATTCCAAAAGCCCATCAGCATGGAGTTTCTTCATGCGCTTTACACCAATATGACCTAAACGACAGTGCCACAATTAAGTTGCACTATCATTATTAAACTTATATCTTTTTGGCTTCAATACTATGAATATGTGTATCACTACTATCGAGATTCAATAAAAATAAACCACTCATCAAGGGTGCATGACCATAAAAGATATTACTCATATAAATAGAACAACCATTATTCTCTGATTTAAATGAATAACCGTCTCGCATCAAACAAGATCCAGATATAATGTTCATGCTTAATGCTGGCACCAAATAACAATTATTTAGGTCTAATACTAATCCCGAAGGTAGATGTAAAGGTAGCATGCTCACCGCGATCACATCTACTTTGGAACCATTTCCCACGCGCATCGTCACCTCGTCCTTACCCAATCTTCGTTTAATTCGTAGCCCCTGTTTTGAGTTGCAAATATGAGCAACAAAACCAGTATCAAATACCCAGGCGCTACTGCGAGCATTAGTCAGGTACACATCAATAACATGTATATCAAATATACTTTTCACTTTGCCATCCTTCTTATCCGCCAAATACTTGGGGCAGTTCCGCTTCCAGTGACAAGTCCCTTTGCAGTAGAAGCACTCAGTCTCAGGCTTAGGTACAGACTTGGGCTTCTTCACTTGAGCAGCAACTTGCTTGTTGTTCTTCTTGAAGTCCCCCTTCTTCCCTTTACCCTTTTTCTTGAAACTAGTGGTCTTGTTAACCAACAACACTTGATGCTCCTTCTTGATTTCTACCTCCGCAACTTTTAGCATTGCGAAGAGCTCGGGAATTGTCTTATCCATCCCTTGCATATTATAGTTCATCATGAAGCTTTTGTAGCTTGGTGGCAATGATTGAAGAACTTTGTCAATGACACTATCATCAGGAAGATTAACTCCCAGTTGAGTCAAGTGGTTGTGGTACCCAGACATTCTGAGTATATGTTCACTGATAGAACTATTCTCCTCCATCTTGCAGCTGTGGTACCCAATCCGGGCATTTGCTTGAAATACTAACTTCAACTCCTGGAACATCTCATATGCTCCATGACGTTCAAAACGTCATTGAAGTCCCAATTCTAAGCCATAAAGCATGGCACACTGAACTATCGAGTAGTCATCAGCTTTGCTCTGCCAGACGTTCTTAACGTTATCAGCAGCATCTGAAATAGGCCTAACACCTAGCGGTGCTTCCAGGACGTAATTCTCCTATGCAGCAATGAGGATAATCCTCAAGTTACGGACCCGGTCCATGTAGTTGCTACCATCATCTTTCAACTTAGCTTTCTCTAGAAACACATGAAAATTCAATGGAACAGTAGCATGAGCCATTTATCTACAACAACATAGACATGCAAAATACTATCAGGTACTAAGTTCATGATAAATTAAGTTCAATTAATCATATTACTTAAGAACTCCCACTTAGATAGACATCCCTCGAGCCATCTAAATGATCACGTGATCCATATCAACTAAACCATGTCCGATCATCATGTGAGATGGAGTAGTCTTCAATGGTGAACATCTCTATGTTGATCATATCTACTATACGATTCACGTTCGACCTTTCGGTCTCCAGTGTTTCGAGGCCATATCTGCATATGGTAGGCTCGTCAAGTTTAACTGGAGTATTCTGCTTGTGCAAAACTGGCTTGCACCCGTTGTATGTGAACGTAGAGCTTATCACACCCGATCATCACGTGGTGTCTTGGCACGGTGAACTGTAGCAACGGTCTATACTCAAGGAGAACACTTATACCTTGAAATTTAGTGAGAGATCATCTTATAATTCTACAACCATATGATGTCTACTACACAACCTTCTTCTTGTAGACGTTGTTGGGCCTCCAAGTGCAGAGGTTTGTAGGACAGTAGCAAATTTCCCTCAAGTGGATGACCTAAGGTTTATCAATCCGTAGGAGGTGTAGGATGAAGATGGTCTCTCTCAAGCAACCCTGCAACCAAATAACAAAGAGTCTCTTGTGTCCCCAACACACCCAATACAATGGTAAATTATATAGGTGCACTAGTTCGGTGAAGAGATGGTGATACAAGTGGTATATGGATAGTAGATAATAGTTTTTGTAATCTTAAAATATAAAAACAGCAAGGTAACGAATGATAAAAGTGAGCGTAAACGGTATTGCAATGTGTTGAAACAAGGCCTAGGGTTCATACTTTCACTAGTGCAAGTCCTCTCAACAATAATAACATAATTGGATCACATAACTATCCCTCAACATGCAACAAAGAGTCACTCCAAAGTCACTAATAGCGGAGAACAAACGAAGAGATTATGGTAGGGTAAGAAACCACCTCAAAGTTATTCTTTCCAATCAATCTGTTGGGCTATTCCTATAAGTGTTACAAACAGCCCTAGAGTTCGTACTAGAATAACACCTTAAGACACAAATCAACCAAAACCCTAATGTCACCTAGATACTCCAATGTCACCTCAAGTATCCGTGGGTATGATTATACGATATGCATCACACAATCTCAGATTCATCTATTCAACAAACACATAGAACCTCAAAGAGTGCCCCAAAGTTTCTACCGGAGAATCACGACGAAAACGTGTGCCAACCCCTATGCATAGGTTCATGGGCGAAACCCGCAAGTTGATCACCAAAACATACATCAAGTGAATCACGTGATATCCCATTGTCACCACAGATACGCACGGCAAGACATACATCAAGTGTTCTCAAATCTTTAAATACTCAATCCGATAAGATAACTTCAAAGGGGAAACTCAATCCATTACAAGAGAGTAGACGGGGAGAAGAAACATAAGATCCAACTATAATAGAAAAGCTCGCGATACATCAAGATCGTATCACCTCAAGAACATGAGAGAGAGAGAGATCAAACACATAGCTACTGGTACATACCGTCAGCCCCGAGGGAGAACTACTCCCTCCTCATCATGGAGAGCACTGGGATGATGAAGTTGGCCACCGGAGAGGGATTCCCCCTCCGGCAGGGTGCCGGAACGGGTCTAGATTGGCTTTCGGTGGCTACGGAGGCTTCTGGCGGCGGAACTCCCGATCTATTGTGCTCCCCGGCCGTTTTAGGGTATATGGAGATATATAGGCAGAAGAAATACATCAGGGGAGCCACGAGGGGCCCACGAGGGTGGAGGGCGCGCCCAGGGGGGTGGGCGCTCCCCCCTGCCTCGTGGCTTCCTCGTTGCTTCCCTTACGTGGACTCCAAGTCTCCCGGGTTGCTTTCCTTCCAAAAATAAGTTCCGTGAAGTTTCAGGTCAATTGGACTCTGTTTGATTTTCCTTTTCTGCGATACTCTAAAACAAGGTAAAAACAGAAACTGGCACTGGGCTCTGAGTTAATAGGTTAGTCCCAAAAATCATATAAAATAGCATATAAATGCATATAAAACATCCAAGGTTGACAATATAATAGCATGGAACAATCAAAAATTATAGATACGTTGGAGACGTATCACCATACTAAGCAAATAAGATGCATAAAGGATAAACATCACATGCAATCAATATAAGTGATATGATATGGCCATCATCATCTTGTGCCTTTGATCTCCATCTCCAAAGCACCGTCATAATCACCATCGTCACCGGCTTGACACCTTGATCTTCATCGTAGCATCGTTGTCGTCTCGCGAACTATTGCTTCTACGACTATCGCTACCGCTTAGTGATAAACTAAAGAAATTACATGGCGACTGCATTTCATACAATAAAGAGACAACCATATGGCTCCTGCTAGTTGCCGATAACTGTTACAAAACATTATCATCTCATACAACAATTTATATAATCACGTCTTGACCATATCACATCACAACATGCCCTGCAAAAACAAGTTAGACGTCCTCTACTTTGTTGTTGCAAGTTTTACGTGGCTACTACGGGCTTCTAGCAAGAACCGTTCTTACCTACGCATCAAAACCACAACGATTTTTTGTCAAGTGTGTTGTTTTAACCTTCAACAAGGACCAGGCGTAGTCATACTCGATTCAACTAAAGCTGGAGAAACAGACACCCACTAGCCACCTGTGTGCGATGCACGTCGGTAGAACCAGTCTCATGAACGTGGTCATGTAATGTCGGTCTGGGCCGCTTCATCCAACAATACCGCTGAATCAAAGTATGACATGCTTGTAAGCAGTATGACTATTATCGCCCATAACTCTTTGTGTTCTACTCGTGCATATAACATTTACGCATAAACCTGGCTCTGATACCACTGTTGGGGAACGCAGTATTTCAAAAAAAAAATTCCTACGATCACGCAAGATCTATCTAGGAGATGCATAGCAACGAGAGGGGAGAGTGTGTCTACGTACCCTCATAGACCGAAAGCGGAAGCATTTAGTAATGCGGTTGATGAAGTCGAACGTCTTCAAGATCCAACCGATCAAGTACCGAACGCATGGCACCTCTGCGATATGCACACGTTCAGCTTGGTGACGTCCCTCGTACTCTTGATCCAGCTGAGGCCGAGTTGAGTTCCGTCAGCATGACGGTGTGTTGACGGTGATGATGAAGTTACCGACGCAGGGCTTCGCCTAAGCACTACGACAATATGACCGAGCTGGAAAACTGTGGAGGGGGCACCACACATGGCTAAAGATCAACTTGTGTGTCTATGGGGTGCCCCCTCCCCCGTATATAAAGGAGGGGAGGAGGAGGAGGGTCGGCCTCAAGGGGCGCGCCCAAGGGGGGATTCCTACTCCTAGTAGGAGTAGGTTTCCCCCTTTCCTAGTCCAAGTAGGAGAAGAAGGAAGGAGAGGAAGAAGAGAAGGAAAGGGGGGCCCAGCCCCCTAGCCCTAATCCAATTCGGTTTGGGCTAGGGGGGGAGTGCACCACCTCTTGGCCTGCCTCCTCTCTTCCACCACTAGTCCCATAAGGCCCAATAACTTTCCAGGGGGGGGGGGTTCCGGTAACCCCCAGTAGTCCGAAACTTATCCAAAACGACCCGAACCATTCCGGTGTCCGAATGTAGCCTTCCAATATATGAATCTTAATTTCTTGACCATTTCAAGACTCCTTGTCATGTCCGTGATCACATCCGGGACTCTGAACGACCTTCAGTACATCAAATCACATACCTCATAATACATATCGTCATCGAACGTTAAGCGTGTGGACCCTACGGGTTCGACAACTATGTAGACATGAACGAGACACATCTCCGGTCAATAACCAATAGCGGAACCTGGATGCTCATATTGGTTCCTACATATTCTACGAAGATCTTTATCGGTCAAACCGCATAACAACATACGTTGTTCCCTTTGTCATCGGTATGTTACTTGCCCGAGATTCAATCGTCGGTATCATCATACCTAGTTCAATCTCGTTACCGGCAAGTCTCTTTTACTCGTTCCGTAATGCATCATCCCGTGACTAACTCATTAGTCACATTTCTTACAAGTCTCATAGTGATGTACATTACCGAGAGGGCCCAGAGATACCTCTCCGATACATGAAGTGAGAAATCCCAATCTCGATCTATGCCAACTCAACAAACACCATCGGAGACACCTGCAGAGTATCTTTATAATCACCCAGTTATGTTGTGACATTTGATAGCACACAAGGTGTTCCTCCGGTATTTGGGAGTTGCATAATCTCATAGTCATAGGAACATGTATAAGTCATGAAGAAAGCAATAACAATAAACTAAACGATCATAGTGCTAAGCTAACAGATGGGTCTAGTCCATCACACCATTCTCTAATGATGTGATCCCGTTCATCAAATGACAACACATTTCCATGGCTAGGAAACTTAACCATCTTTGAGTAACGAGCTTGTCAAGTAGAGGCATACTAGGGACACTCTGTTTGTCTATGTATTCATACATGTACTAAGTTTCCGGTTAATGCAATTCTAGCATGAATAATAAACATTTATCTTGATATAAGGAAATATAAATAACAAATTTATTATTGCCTCTACGGCATATTTCCTTCACATCTAACACAAGTTTTGAAGGGGCGCATGGGGGCTTTGGCTATGCCATCAGGAATCAAGAAGGAGAATATGTCTTAAGCTTTGCTCTAGCCTACAATATGATTGTAGCTAACACCCTCTTTAGAAAGAGAGAATCACATATGGTGACTTTTAGTAGTGACCAACACTCTAGCCAGATTGATTTCATCCTCTCGAGAAGAGAAGATAGGTGTGTGTGCCTAGACTATAAGGTGATACCCGAAGAGAGTGTTGTACCCCAGCATAAGCTGGTGGTTACTGACTTCCGCTTTCGGATTTGTGTCCAGCGGGATAAGTGTGCCAAAGTTGCTAGAACAAAGTGGTGGAAGCTCAAGGGGGAGGTAGCTCAGGCGTTCAAGGAGAGGGTCATTAAGGAGGGCCCTTGGGAGGAAGGAGGGGATGCAGACAATGTGTGGATGAAGATGGCGGATTGCATTCGTAAGGTGGCCTCAAAGGAGTTTGGAGTGTCCAGGGGAAGGAGAAGCGAAGATAAGGATACCTGGTGGTGGAATGATGATGTCCAAAAGGCGATTAAAGAGAAGAAAGATTGCTTCAGACGCCTATACCTGGATAGGAGTCCAGACAACATAGAGAAGTACAAGATGGCGAAGAAGGCTGCAAAGCGAGCTGTTGGTGAAGCAAGGGGTCAGGCATATGAGGACCTCTACCAACGGTTAGGCACGAAGGAAGGTGAAAGGGAAATCTATGAGATGGCTAAGATCTGAGAGAGGAAGACGAGGGATATTGGCCAAGTCAAATGCATCAAGGACGAAGCAGGCCAACTCTTGGTGAAGGACAAGGAGATTAAGCATAGATGGCGGGAGTACTTTGACAAGTTGTTCAATAGGGAGAATGAGAGTTCTACCATTGGACTGGATGACTCCTTTGATGAGACCAGCATGTGTTTTGTGCAGCGAATCCAGGAGTCTGAGGTCAAGGAGGCTTTAAAAAGGATGAAAGGAGGCAAGGCGATGGGCCCTGATTGTATCCCCATTGAGGTGTGGAAAGGTCTCGGGGACATAGCGATAGTATGGCTAACCAAGCTTTTCAACCTCATTTTTCGGGCAAACAAGATGCCAGAAGAATGGAGATGGAGTATATTAGTACCAATCTTCAAGAACAAGGGGGATGTTCAGAGTTGTACTAATTATCATGGAATTAAGCTGATGAGCCATACAATGAAGCTATGGGAGAGAGTCATTGAGCACCGCTTAAGAAGAATGACAAGCGTGACCAAAAATCAGTTTGGTTTCATGCCTGGGAGGTCGACCATGGAAGCCATTTTCTTGGTATGACAACTTATGGAGAGATATAGGGAGCAAAAGAAGGACTTGCATATGGTGTTCGTTGACTTGGAGAAGGCCTATGATAAGATACCGCGGAATGTCATGTGGTGGGCCTTGGAGGCACACAAAGTCCCAACAAAGTACATTACCCTCATCAAGGACATGTATGATAATGTTGTGACAAGTGTTCGAACAAGTGATGTCGACACTGATGACTTCCCATTAAGATAAGACTGCATCAGGGGTCAGCTTTGAGCCCTTATATTTTTTGCATTGGTGATGGATGAGGTCACAAGGGATATACAAGGAGATATCCCATGGTGTATGCTCTTTGCGGATGATGTGGTGCTAGTTGACGATAGTCGGGCGGGGGTAAATAGAAAGTTTAGTTATGGAGACAAACCTTGGAATCAAAAGGGTTTAGGCTTAGTAGAACTAAAACTGAGTACATGATGTGCGGTTTCAGTACTACTAGGTGTGAGGAGGAGGAGGTTAGCCTTGATGGCCAGGTGGTACCCCAGAAGGACACCTTTCGGTATTTGGGGTTAATGCTGCAGGAGGATGGGGGTATTGATGAAGATGTGAACCATAGAATCAAAGCTGGATGGATGAAGTGGCACCAAGCTTGTGCCATTCTCTGTGACAAGAGAGTGCCACAAAAGCTAAAAGGCAAGTTCTATAGGATGTCGGTTCGACCCGCAATGTTGTATGGCGCTGAGTGTTGGCCGACAAAAAGGTGACATGTTCAACAGTTAGGTGTGGCGGAGATGCATATGTTGAGATGGATGTGTGGCCACACGAGGAAGGATCGAGTTCGGAATGATGATATATGAGATAGAGTTGGGGTAGCACCAATTGAAGAGAAGCTTGTCCAACATCATCTGAGATGGTTTGGGCATATTCAGCGCAGGCCTCCAGAAGCTCCAGTGCATAGCGAATGGCTAAAGCGTGCGGAGAATGTCAAGAGAGGGCGGGGTAGACTGAGTTTGACATGGGAGGAGTCCGTTAAGAGAGACCTGAAGGATTTGAGTATCACCAAAGAGCTAGCTATGGACAGGGGTGCGTGGAAGCTTGCTATCCATGTGCTAGAGCCATGAGTTGGTTGCGAGATCTTATGGGTTTCACCGCTAGCCTACCCCAACTTGTTTTGGACTAAAGGCTTTCCTCATATGTCAGGTGAATAGTCTGTAATACCCTTGGACTATAATTTAGGACTCAATTATGAACTCCATTGTCTTGCATACGGATATCACATGTTTATATCACAATCATCAACTGAACAATGTTTCTTTTTCTCACATTCCACATACCAGTGACACAAATGCTCACTGTCCAATTGATAATAAAACTTAGTGCCTACTTAATCACAAATACTTAGCAATAGGATACAGAAAATGGATCAATCAATTTGACATCTCAATTTGATATACAAAAAATGGATCAATCAAGACATCTCAATGTTAATTATGTGTGCAAAAACACACTTCCTCGTTGGCGGAGCTTCAACGCGATTTAAGAGGGGTATAATGAGTCTTAAATAGAGTTGAGGGGGTTAATCAAGTGTATTATGTTATATTTAGTCCAATAATGTTAAATATTATGTGCTTATGTAAACAAATAAATTTAGTTTAAGGGTGGGGGGTGCATGGCCCCCTTTGGCCCTCACTAAGCTCTCCCACTTGGCCGCGAGGCACAATCAAATTTGCAATAAAAGTTATTGTTCTAACGAATAATAAAGAGGTAACAAGCATTCCTTTCATGCCCTCTTTATATTGTTATCAATTTGATTTACTTGCTCCATCTCATTCTCTTCGAAGTAGTCCCGACAAACACCACGTTTGGCACCAGCCGTATTTGACGAGGGCATGACCTCAAAAGTGCTGATGATTTGACCCGATCTTTTACAATGCAATAACTTCCGATATCCATCGATAGTAAATATTCCCAATCACACGAGAAGTATGCGTAACACGAAGCAAGGGTAACGATGACCAATGGAGAATCCTCGACACGAGAAACCTCCTGTCGAAGTAGACGTAACCAGCGCGCAACCCGTCGAACATGACAGACCTCAAGCCAATTGCAACTTTCACGCAGAAAATTTACATAAAGTAAATAATAACGAACGCAAAAATAAGTTCTTGAAGTATTTAGAATGTTTGAGGGTCACTTACTAGTCGATACACATGTTGTCTAAACGGTAGAAACATACAACCACCATACACGTCCGGAGCGAGCCTGTTATATAGGCGTGGTGCACATCTTGAAAACTTGATCTTGAAGCCTTGTGTAGGATCGAAAGTATGTCTAGAGGGGGGGTGATTAGACTACTTGACCAAATAAAAACTTAACCTTTTCCCAATTTTAGTTCTTGGCAGATTTTAGCTATTGTAGGACAAGTCAAGCAATCATCACACAATTCAAGCAAGCATGCAAAGAGTATATTGGCAGCGGAAAGTAAAGCATGCAACTTGCAAGAATGTAAAGGGAAGGGTTTCGAGAATTCAAACGCAATTGGAGACACGGATGTTTTTCCCGTGGTTCGGATAGGTGGTGCTATCCTACATCCACGTTGATGGAGACTTCAACCCACGAAGGGTAACGGTCGCGCGAGTCCACGGAGGGCTCCACCCACGAAGGGTCCACGAAGTAGCAACCTTGTCTATCCCACCATGGCCATCGCCCACGAAGGACTTGCCTCACTAGCGGTAGATCTTCACTAAGTAGGCGATCTCCTTGCCCTTACAAACTCCTTGGTTCAACTCCACAATCTTGTCGGAGGCTCCCAAGTGACACCTAGCCAATCTAGGAGACACCACTCTCCAAGAAGTAACAAATGGTGTGTTGATGATGAACTCCTTGCTCTTGTGCTTCAAATGATAGTCTCCCCAACACTCAACTCTCTCTCATAGGATTTGGATTTTGTGGAAAGAATATTTGAGTGGAAAGCAACTTGGGGAAGGCTAGAGATCAAGATTCATATGGTAGGAATGGAATATCTTGGTCTCAACACATGAGTAGGTGGTTCTCTCTCAGAACATATGAGTTGGAATTGTGTATGTGTTCTGATGGCTCTCTCCAAAAATGAAGAGGAGGTGGAGGGGTATATATAGCCTCCACACAAAATCCAACCGTTACACACAGTTTTCCAATCTCGGTGGGACCGAATCAACAAACTCGGTCAGACCGAAAAGGTAAACCTAGTGATCGTTAGAGATTTTCGGTGGGACTGACATGCAACTCGGTAGGACCAATATGGTTTAGGGTTTAGGCATAACGTAATCTCGGTGAGACCGATTACACAAACTCGGTGAGACCGAGTTTGGTAATAAGCTAACCAGAGAGTTGGTCAGGTAAACTCGGTGGGACCGATTTGCTCTTTCGGTGAGACCGAAAAGTTACAAAAAGGAAACAGAGAGTTTACATTGCAATCTCGTTGGGACCGATTCGCTCTTTCGGTGAGACCGAAAAGTTACGAAAGGGAAACAGAGAGTTTGCAATCCCATCTCGGTGAGACCGAGATCCCTATCGGTAGAACCGAATTGCTAGGGATTGGCAGTGGCTTATGACAAGTGAAACTCGGTGGCGCCGGATAGAAAGAATTGGTAGGACCGAGTTTGGCTTAGGGTTTAGGTCATATGTGGATATGGGAAAGTAGTTGAGGGTTTTGGAGTATATCACTAAGCACATGAAGCAAGAGGCTCATTAAGCAACACCTCATCCCTCCTTGATAGTATTGGCTTTTACTAAAGACTCAATGTGATCTTGGATCACTAAAATATAAAATGAAGAGTCTTGAGCTTTTGAGCTTGAGCCAATCCTTTGTCCTTAGCATTTTGAGGGTTCCAATTTCACATCCATGCCATGCCAATCATTGAGCTTTCCTGAAATAGTTATCTTGGAATAGCATTAGCTCAATGAGCTATATGTTGTTATGAATTACCAAAACCACCTAGGGATAGTTGCACTTTCAATCTCCCCCTTTTTGGTAATTGATGACAACATATAGATCAAAGCTTCGACAAATGATAATAAGCATGAAATATATCGTCGCTTTGAGAAGTATGTGACAAGTAAGAGCTCCCCCTAAATTTTTGCATATTTAAAATTTGCTTTGGACTGCAAATGCACAAAGAGTTAGAGTCATGGGTTACTCTTCCATGTCGCATACATCTTGGTGGAGCGCTTAAAATGATAAGAATGAAATACATGCACTCATCACCAAGAATAGTGAATGATCACATAAGATAGATAAGATGATAATATTAAGCAAACATTAAGTGTAGCTTATGATCAAACACATGATCATCAATGTCTCACGAGCAATGACATAGTATCTCACACAAAAGCAAACAAAGTTCGAAAAACCACCAAATAAAACAAGAGAGAATAAAAGCAACACTCTCTCTCGAAGCCTATGATCTATACATTTTCTCCCCCTTTGGCAACAAGTTACCAAAAAGTTCCTAGAAAATGCAGAGTGCTAAGTCGACACTCAGGCTTGATCTTCAGGTGTTGGTGGAGCCCGGAGCACTCCAAGGACGAAGCCTTCTGTAGACGTGGTCGGAGTCGAGGCTGAAGTGGACGCTGGAGCTGGTGGAACTGAGGCTGTAGCTGGTGCAGACGTGGTGGCTCTGGGGTCAGCAACTGGCACTGCAGACGACCTCGGACCTCGTGGCACTCTGGCAAAGGCATCAGTTGTAGTCTTGCCTCTCCTCTCCTGCATGTCATCCTGGAGCTGCTCCACTGCAGTCTGAATCTCTGTCACTTTGACATCCAAGTCATAGAACTTTTGTTCCATGATCCTCTCTAAGCTTGCCTGGTTCTGAGTTAGGGTGGCTAGTCCTTGCTCAATCTGCAGGGAGGATGCAATCAAGTAACCAAGCTGCTCTTGTTTGGTTTTCAGGAAATATTCAGATGCCTCCTCTTGAGTAGGCATCTTGGCAGCTTTCTCCTTCCTCGCCTTCTCCTTCTTGGCTTGTGCTTGGGCAGATGATGGCTCATTCTTAGTCATGACCACTTGATTATCTTCAAAGTCTGGACGGATGGGCAGGTGTTCCTTGTCCAATAAGTATATGCCCGTGCCCATCTTAGAGTTGATGAGCTCCTGAATCTGTGGGGCATATCCACAACTCCTCTTCTGGTCTGCTGCTGTCCTCTTGATTGTTTCAATCATAAGGCTCATGACTTTGAATTTCTGTGGCACGTCAAAGATATGAAGCAAGTTGATCGCGTGGCCCCTGATCATCTTGTGATCTTCAGACTTGGGCAATAGGGTGTGCCTAAGAATCCAGTTGATGGTTGGCAGCCCTGACAGAAGATAGTGTACTGAGCCAAACTTGAATGTATCAAGTGCTTCATTTGGAATCTCCTTGTACATGTTTGACATTGAATTGTGGTCCATCTTCTTCTTGGCATAAATGTCCAAGTCATCGTCATGCTCTTCTGGGGCATTAATCAGCTGAGCCCATTCAGCAACTGTAGACTGGTACCTCGTACCCTCTGACATCCATACAATCCTGCCATCTGGATAGAAATGGGCTGTCGAGTAGAACTGCATGATGAGTTCCTCGTTCCACTTTGTGAGCTTCTGCCCAACAAAGTCCTCTACTCCACATGCCTTGAAGCTGTCCTGCACTCCAGGGTAGTACTCTTCGTTGTCCTTGATGTATTCCCAATCAACCCATCTCATATCACAGACAATTGGCTTCTTGTCTAGCAGCACTGTCTCATAAAAGTCTTGCTGCTCCTTGGTGTGAAACCTGTAGTCAACTGCAGTCCTTCTCCTTGAAGCATACGGGTCTGCTTCTCTCCACTTCCGGAGCCCTGAATCTCTCCTGAGTTTCATATCCTCAGCCACAGGATGAGCATCGTTGTGGTCTGGGATCTTGGGCTTGAGCTTTCTAAGAACATTCTCTTCTTGTTCTTCTGCAGCTTCAGGCACTGCGGCCTTATTCTTCTCAGTAGCTGGGATGCTTCTTGTGTTCCTCTTTGGCTTTGGCTTTGGAGCTGGCTTGGCCTTGGAAGCAGCTGCCCCTGTTCTTATGGCATCACCCATCAGCTTGGGTGCCTTAGGTGCTGGTGCAGCTACCTCTTTTTCTTCCTCCTCATCTTCCATGATGGAAGCCTTGCCAAGCACTCTGGCTACAGTTTTCTTCACCCTTTCTTTCCTCTTTTGGCCTTCAGCAGCAACTGGCTCAATGGGAGTGGGCTTCTCAGTTGAAGCTCTGGCCTTTGACATAGGCTGCCTGCCTGTTGGCCTTTTGATCTTCATCCCTGGTTTTATGCCCTGTGCTGGCTCAACTCTCTTGGAAGTTGCTTCCTCTTCTGCCACATAATCCTCATCTTCTGAGTCTAAGGTTCTCTTCTTTCTCTGTCTTGTGGCAGCTTTAGGCAGATTGCTAGGGGTGCTCCTGCTGCCATCATTTGAGGAACTTGAGGGACTAGTGCCCTCACTCATCTGCACTTGCTGCTCTGACAAGTTCTGGCTATCACTTTGGTCTGACATGATGCAAACTCTGACTGCTGACCCTGTGAATAGGTTATAGATGAGATAGAGTGGATAAGCATCACAAAATGCAGAGATTTTTGCAAAAGAATAATTCAAAAACTTAGTTTTAGTTTCCCACTGAAAGCATCTCGGATCTACCGATTTCTAAACTCGGTGATACCGAAGCAGTTTTGGCACCTAAACTAGTGAACTCGGTCAGACCGAGTCACAGTTCGGTGGCACCGAGACTGCTAGGGTTTCACAGAGTTCCAAAATCGGTCACACCGATAAGTAATTCTTGGTCAGACCGAGTCTCACTTGTGCAATGGCATAAGCCAAATCGGTGGGACCGAGTTTTTCAACTCGGTGGGTCCGAGATGGTTTCGGCGGAAACCTAACCCTAAAATTTTCGAATTAAACCTAATCTACGAGTTCATTGACTGGATAGAAGTTTAACAAACGTGGCAAGAATCATGATGATCACAATGTGCTAAGAATCGGATTGGGGAACAGCACAAAGATCGAGTCCATACCCTAGTTCGGCGGAGACTCGCTACGGCGGCAACGGCGGGGTTGAATTTCCGTTGACGGCGACGGAGACCAGCGACTGGAGGCGGCTGGCGGCGAGGAGACGATCCGGAGACCAAGTTGGCAGAGCAGGCTATCGCGCGGGCGAAGGGGTTCGGAGAAATTTCCAAATTTTTGCCCGTGACTATATATAGCCCGACCCTGTCGGTGTGACCGAGTGGAACAACTCGGTGGCACCGAGATGCCAAACTGTATACAGTTATTGCAACTCAGTGTGACCGAATGGTTCAAATCGGTTGCACCGAGATCGAAAACCTAGATCAACTTAATGAACTCGGTAGGACCGAAAGTGGGGTATCGGTCAGACCGAGAATCATAAAGAGGTTTTGGAAGTTTAAGTCTATGACGAATCGGGGACTCCGAGCACTCCTCACACAGAGTGGTTCGAATCTGACTTGATCAAATTTTGTGATGTAGCATGAATAGAGTTTGAGACGAGAAAAGCATAGATAGCTAGAGGAGGTTCTTAGGCATTCTTGTCCATCCACTTGGCAAAAGGAAATAAAACCAAACAATCAAAACAACAAGTGGATGTCCTCGAATGAGTAAAATATGCAACCAGCATGCTCACACAATAAGATGGCAAATGAAATATGTGACAAGGCATGCACAACCAATTCTAGCATCTATCAAGCAATTTGCGATGACAAGGACATCTATATATGAGTATATTGACTTAGGAGTCAAGTGAGAACACTTGATCATAGGTCATACTCATCGTTTAAGCTCAAGTGGGGTTACCACTTTTACATAAAGCATTGTTGTGTTCACATCTTTAGAGTTGCTTTAGCTCAAGTCTTAGAGTAAAGCTCCCCTAGATGTGATATCCCCCCCTTAGAGGGATGAACTAACCTCGGGTTTTGTCGATGATGACTTCATGTAGATGTTGAAGATGTGGATGCTCAATGTTGATGTAGATCACTTGGAGCTATCCATTTGAGTGAATTACACTTTCAATACCTACATGGGTTAGTCCCACAAGGAACAAACAAGGATATCCATAGACATAGAGTGATGCACACACAAGATGATGTCCATGAAAACTTTTAGGTTACCTTGTCCCTTGTCTTACCAACAAGAGGGTTTGTGACTCCTTGAACTAGTGCAAGATGTGGAAGTTGATTGCACTTGTTCTTGCCAAAATGATAAGAGTGAAGTATGTTGGTGGAGTCACCCTCAAGAACTCTCTAGTTCTTCTTCTTTTGTATCCAGACCATCTTGATGGGAATCCTTGGAGTTGTAGTCGTACTTGATGAAGTGGAACTTGAAGTAGTCTTGGGAATCCACTTGACTAAGGTCTTAGGAGCTTCTTCAAATGCATCAATTTCCTCTTGAAGCTTGTCCTTGCCTTTTTGCTTGTAGTCTTGTGGTGGAAGATCATCTTGAGCTTGTGTCCCCTTGAAAGAAGTATCATACTTCTCTTGTTGAGGAACAAACTTTGTCTTGGGGTATTGATCTTCTTCCCACTCAACTCCATTGGCATTGAACTTTCGTTCAAAACCAACACCTTGATTCTTCCGGTGCATTCCTTGCTTGCGCACAATTTCCTCGAATTGCTTACTCCCGGCAAGGCTTTTGTACACTCCTTTCTCTATAATTCCCTTCAAGAAGCTATTTTCTTGCTCAAGTGTAACTTGGCTAAGAGAATCATTAGTGGAATCAAGAGAACTACTAGAAGCAACAATATTGGATTTAGCATGATCATTGTTACTGCTGGAGGAAGAATCTTTCTTGTTCTTGTTACTAGACTTGACTTGAGGCATGTAAGTGGATAAGAGTAAACGCTTGGCAATGTAAGAAGAACTTTTCTTGCGGAGATCATCATTGATTGCTTTTAAGAACTCATGCTCTTGCTCAAGATTGAGCTTTTCAAAGCGTAATTTCTCATGAGCTCTTAAAAGTTCTCGATGATCTTCGAAGATAGTTTCATGAGCTAACTTAAGAGTGTTTAGTTCTTTAGTTAGAGCCTCAATCTTCTCCTTATCATTGTCATTCATTTTATCTTGATTAGCATGATTAATTAACGTTCCATCATAGTATTCATCACTAGAGTTGTCAACAAGCAAATCATCACTTAACAAGTCATCTTCATCACTATTGAAATCAACATACTCGGGGTGTGTTACCTTAGGACCTTTGGCCATGAAGCATCTTCCAATTCCTTCATTTGGTGAGTCAAATATGTCGTAGGAGTTGGTTGACACAAGTGCTAGACCGGCAACACCTTCATCTTGAGTATCTTCGGAGTCGGAGTGATAACTTCTCTCGGAGTGGCTGTCGGAGTCGGAGCCGGATACCCATTCACCAACATGAGCTTGATGTCTTCGTTTTGTGTAGCTCCTTGATGATTTTTCCTTCCTTTCCGAATCCTTGCTTCTCCGTGAGTATCTTCGTTCATAACGATCATCTCTACTCCTTCTCTCTCTTGGTGGTGATTCTTTGCTTCTTCTTTTTGGAGAATCTTCTCTTCTCTTGTAGGGAGTCGTACACTCATTGGAATAGTGTCCGGGTCTTCCACAACTGTAGCAGTTTCGCTCTCGACTAGAAGATCTTTTGTCATTGTAGGACCTTGACTTGAAGCTTCTATCTTTGCTTCTACTCTTGTAGAACTTGTTGAAGTTCTTCACCATTAAGCTCAATTCTTCATTGAAGTTTTGTTTCTCACTTGATGATGTAGGGGCTTCACATGAGGCTTTGTAGGCACCACTTGATTTGTTGTGAAGTTCCTCTTTTATCCTTAAGTGACATCTCATGAGCAACAATTCTTCCAATCACCTCCGTTGGCTTGAGATCTTTGTAATTGGGCATCATTTGGATCAATGTGCACACGGTATCATATTTTCCATCCAAGGCTCTTAGAATCTTCTTGATGATGAATCTATCGGTCCATCTCTTCACTTCCTAAGCCGGCAATCTCATTTGTGATGAGAGCAAGCCTAGAGTACATTTCAGCGACACCTTCACCATCCTTCATTTTGAACTTGTCAAGTTGACTTTGAAGCACATCCAACTTGGATTCCTTGACGGAGTCGGTACCTTCGTGCATATCAATCAAAGTGTCCCAAATTTCCTTTGCATTCTCAAGACGGCTGATTTGTTGAATTCTTCGGGGCACAATCCGTTGAAGAGAATATCACAAGCTTGAGCATTGTATTGCAACATCTTCAACTTCATCCGCGGTAGCTTCACGGTTTGGTTCTCTCCCATCAAAGAAGTCACCTTGCAAACCAACACACACAATAGCCCAAACGGCGGGGTTATGTCCAAGAATATGCATTTTCATTTTATGCTTCCAACTAGCAAAATTAGTACCATCAAAGTAAGGACCTCTACGGTGATAATTTCCCTCGCTAGACGCCATACTCTCCTAGGTTGTGAAACCAAGGCTATGACCACCAAAAGCTATGGAGATCAAAGCAAATGGAGACCAAAGCTCTGATACCACTTGTAGGATCGAAAGTATGTCTAGAGGGGGGGGGGTGATTAGACTACTTGACCAAATAAAAACTTAACCTTTTCCCAATTTTAGTTCTTGGCAGATTTTAGCTATTGTAGGACAAGTCAAGCAATCATCACACAATTCAAGCAAGCATGCAAAGAGTATATTGGCAGCGGAAAGTAAAGCATGCAACTTGCAAGAATGTAAAGGGAAGGGTTTGGAGAATTCAAACGCAATTGGAGACACGGATGTTTTTCCCGTGGTTCGGATAGGTGGTGCTATCCTACATCCACGTTGATGGAGACTTCAACCCACGAAGGGTAACGGTTGCGCGAGTCCACGGAGGGCTCCACCCACGAAGGGTCCACGAAGAAGCAACCTTGTCTATCCCACCATGGCCATCGCCCACGAAGGACTTGCCTCACTAGCGGTAGATCTTCATGAAGTAGGCGATCTCCTTGCCCTTACAAACTCCTTGGTTCAACTCCACAATCTTGTCGGAGGCTCCCAAGTGACACCTAGCCAATCTAGGAGACACCACTCTCCAAGAAGTAACAAATGGTGTGTTGATGATGAACTCCTTGCTCTTGTGCTTCAAATGATAGTCTCCCCAACACTCAACTCTCTCTCAGGATTTGGATTTGTTGGAAAGAATATTTGAGTGGAAAGCAACTTGGGGAAGGCTAGAGATCAAGATTCATATGGTGGAATGGAATATCTTGGTCTCAACACATGAGTAGGTGGTTCTCTCTCAGAACATATGAGTTGGAATTGTGTAGTGTGTTCTGATGGCTCTCTCCAAATGAAGAGGAGGTGGAGGGGTATATATAGCCTCCACACAAAATCCAACCGTTACACACAGTTTTCCAATCTCGGTGGGACCGAATCAACAAACTCGGTCGGACCGAAAAGGTAAACCTAGTGACCGTTAGAGATTTTCGGTGGGACTGACATGCAACTCGGTAGGACCGATATGGTTAGGGTTAGGCATAACGTAATCTCGGTGAGACCGATTACACAAACTCGGTGAGACCGATTTGGTAATAAGCTAACCAGAGAGTTGGTCAGGTAAACTCGGTGGGACCGATTTGCTCTTTCGGTGAGACCGAAAAGTTACAAAAGGAAACAGAAGTTTACATTGCAATCTCGGTGGGACCGATTCGCTCTTTCGGTGAGACCGAAAAGTTACGAAAGGGAAACAGAGAGTTTGCAATCCCATCTCGGTGAGACCGAGATCCCTATCGGTAGAACCGAATTGCTAGGGTTTGGCAGTGGCTTATGACAAGTGAAACTCGGTGGCGCCGGATAGAAAGAATCGGTAGGACCGAGTTTTGGCTTAGGGTTTAGGTCATATGTGGATATGGGAAAGTAGTTGAGGGTTTTGGAGCATATCATTAAGCACATGAAGCAAGAGGCTCATTAAGCAACACCTCATCCCTCCTTGATAGTATTGGCTTTTCCTAAAGACTCAATGTGATCTTGGATCACTAAAATATGAAATGAAGAGTCTTGAGCTTTTGAGCTTGAGCCAATCCTTTGTCCTTAGCATTTTGAGGGTTCCACTTTCACATCCATGCCATGCCAATCATTGAGCTTTCCTGAAATAATCATCTTGGAATAGCATTAGCTCAATGAGCTATATGTTTGTTATGAATTACCAAAACCCTAGGATTAGTTGCACTTTCACCTTGTGAATGTAACAGATTAGGAATTAAATCTTAATTGTACTCTCATCTAAATGCAGCTAACTGCTACCTCTTGAGCTTGCGTTGGTTTTCCCTTAAAGAGGAAAGGGTGATGCAACAAAGTAGCGTAAGTATTTCCCTCAGTTTTGAGAACCAAGGTATCAATCCAGTAGGAGACTACACGCAAGTCAAACGTAGCTGCATAAACAAACAAGAACCTCGCAACCAACATGATAAAGGGGTTGTCAATCCCTTCACTGTCACTTATAAAAGTGAGATCTGATAGAGATAATAAGATAAATATTTTTGGTATTTTTGTGGTATAGATTGGAAAATAAAGATTGCAAAATAAACGGCAATAGAAATTGCTTGTTGACGGGAGAATAATATAATGCAGAATAGACCTAGGGGCCATAGGTTTCACTAGTGGCTTCTCTCAAGATAGCAAATTCTACGGTGGGTGAACAAATTACTGTCGAGAAATTGATAGAAAAGCGCATAGTTATGAGAATATCTAGGCATGATCATGTATATAGGCATCACGTCCGCGATTCTGCATCTACTACTATTACTCCACACAATGACCACAATCTAGCATGCATCTAGAGTATTAAGTTCATAAGAACAGAGTAAAGCATTAGGCAAGATGACATGATGTAGAGGGATAAACTCAAGCAATATGATATAAACCCCATGTTTTTATCCTCGATGACAACAATACAATACATGCCTTGCTTCCCCTGCTATCATTGGGAAAGGACACCGCAAGATTGAACCCAAAGCTAAGCACTTCTCCCATTGCAAGAAAGATCAATCTAGTAGGCCAAACCAAACTGATAATTCGAAGAGACTTGCAAAGATATTAAATCATGCATAAAAGAATTCAGAGAAGAATCGAATATTGTTCATAGATAATCTTGATCATAAACCTATAATTCATCGGATCTCGACAAACACACCGCAAAAAGAATTACATCGAATAGATCTCCAAGAGAATCTAGGAGAACTTTGTCTTGAGATCCAAAGAGAGAGAAGAAGCCATATAGCTAATAACTATGGACCCGAAGGTCTATGGTAAACTACTCATACATCATCGGAGAGGCTATGGTGTTGATGTAGAAGCCCTCCATGATCGATTCCCCCTCCGGCGGAGCACCAGAAAAGGCCCCAAGATGGGATCTCAGGTAGCAGAAGGTTGCGGCGGTGGAAATAGGGTTTCGTGGTGCTCCTGGATGTTTTCAGGGTATATGGGTATATATAGGAGGAAGAAGTATGTTGGTGGAGCTGCGAGGGGCCCACGAGGGTGGGGGCGCACCCCCTGCCTCGTGGCCTCCTCGCTTCTTTCTTGATGGCCACTCCAAGTCTCCTGGATCACGTTTGTTCCAAAAATTACTCCCCCGAAGGTTTCATTCCGTTTGGATTCCGTTTGATATTCCTTTTCCTCGAAACACTGAAATAGGCAAAAAAACAGCAATTCGCACTAGGCCTTTGGTTAGTAGGTTAGTCCTAAAAATAATATAAAAAGGTATATTAAAGCCCATTAAACATCCGAATAGATAATATAATAACATGGAACAATCAAAAAATATAGATACATTGGATACGTATCAAGCATCCCCAAGCTTAATTCCTGCTCGTCCCCGAGTAGGTAAATGATAAAAACAGAATTTTTGATGTGGAATGCTACCTAGCATAATTCTTAATGTAATTTTCTTTATTGTGGCATGAATGTTCAGATCCGAAAGATTCAAGACAAAAGTTCAATATTGACATAGAAATAATGATACTTCAAGCTTACTAACAAAGCAATCATGTCTTCTCAAAATAACATGGCCAAAGAAAGTTATCCCTACAAAATCATATAGTCTGGCTATGCTTCATCTTCACCACACAAAATATTTAAATCATGCACAACCCCGATGACAAGCCAAGCAATTGTTTCATACTTTTTATGTTCTCAAACTTTTTCAATCTTCACGCAATACATGAGCGTGAGCCATGGACATAGCACTATAGGTGGAATAGAATGGTGGTTGTGGAGAAGACAAAAAGGAGAAGATAGTCTCACATCAACTAGGCGTATCAACGGGCTATGGATATGTCTATCAATAGATAACAATGTTTGTGAGTAGGGATTGCCATGCAATGGATGCACTAGAGCTATAAGTGTATGAAAGCTCAACAAAAGAACTAAGTGGGTGTGCATCCAACTTGCTTGCTCACGAAGACCTAGGGCATTTTGAGGAAGCTCATCATTGGAATATACAAGCCAAGTTCTATAATGTAAAATTCCCACTAGTATATGAAAGTGACAACATAGGAGACTCTCTATCATGAAGATCATGGTGCTACTTTGAAGCACAAGTTTGGTAAAAGGATAGTAACATTGTCCCATCTATCTTTTTTTCTCATTTTTTTCATTTTTTTCTTCTTTTTTCCCGTCCGGAGTCTCATCCCGATTTGTGGGCGAATCATAGTGTCCATCATCCTTTCCTCACTTGGGACAATGCTCTAATAATGATGATCATCACACTTTTATTTACTTACAACTTGAAAAATTACAACTCGATACTTAGAACAAAATATGACTCTATGTGAATGCCTCTGGTGGTGTACCGGGATGTGCAATGACTCATGAGTGACATGTATGAAAGAATTATGAATGGTGGCTTTGCCACAAATACGATGTCAACTACATGATCATGCAAAGCAATATGACAATGATGAAGCGTGTCATAACAAATGGAGCGGTGGTAAGTTGCATGGCAATATATCTCGGAATGGCCATGGAAATGCCATAATAGGTAGGTATGGTGTCTGTTTTGAGGAAGGTATATGGTGGGTGTATGGTACCGGCGAAAGTTGTGCGGTACTAGAGAGGCTAGCAATGGTGGAAGGGTGAGAGTGCGTATAATCCATGGACTCAACATTAGTCATAAAGAACTCACATACTTATTGCAAAAATCTATTAGTTATCGAAACAAAGTACTACGCACATGCTCCTAGGGGGGTAGATTGGTAGTAAAATACCATCGCTCGTCCCCGACCGCCACTCATAAGGAAGAAAATCAATAAATAAACCATGCTCCGACTTCTTCACATAACAGTTCACCATACGTGCATGCTACGGGAATCACAAACTTTAGAACAAGTCTTTATCAAATTCATAACTACTCAACTAGCATGACTCTAATATCACCATCTTCATATCTCAAAACAATCATCAAGTATCAAACTTCTCATAGTATTCAATGCACTTTTTATGATAGTTTTTATTATACCCATCATGGATGTCTATCATATTAGGACTAATTTTATGGCCAAAGCAAATTACCATGCTGTTCTAAAAGACTCTCAAAATGATATCAGTGAAGCATGAGAGATCAATAATTCTATAAAATAAAACCACCACCGTGCTCCTAAAGATATAAGTGAAGCACTAGAGCAAAATTTTCTAGCTCAAAAGATATAAGTGAAGCACATAGAGTATTCTAATAAATTCCGATTCATGTGTGTCTCTCCAAACGGTGTGTACATAAAGTATGATTGTGGTAAACTAAAAAGCAAAGACTCAAATCATACAAGACGCTCCAAGCAAAACACATATCATGTGGTGAATAAAAATATAGCCTCAAGTAAAGTTACCGATGGACGAAGACGAAAGAGGGGATGCCTTCCGGGGCATCCCCAAGCATAAACAAACCACCACTTCAAGGTACAGTAATGAACTCATTATTTATTTATATTGGTGTTAAAAATACTGTATTCCAACTTCTCTATGGTTCATACCCCCCCGATACCAGCCATAGATTCATCAAAATAAGCAAAAAACACACGAAAAACAGAATCTGTCAAAAACAGAACAGTCTGTAGTAATATGTAGGTTTCGAATACTTATGTAACCCCAAAAATTCTGAAATAAATTGGTGGACGTGAGGAATTTTTCTATTAATCATCTGAAAAAAAGAATCAACCTAATCACACTCTCCAGTAAAAAATGGCAGCAAATCTCATGAGCGCTAAAGTTTCTGTTTTTTACAGCAAGATCGCAAAAACTTCCCCCAAGTCTTCCCAAAGGTTCTACTTGGCACAAACACTAATTAAAAGCATAAAACCACATCTAAACAGAAGCTAGATGAATTATTTATTACTAAACAGGAACAAAAACAAGAAACAAAAATAAAATTGGGTTGCCTCCGAACAAGCGCTATCATTTAACGCCCCTAGCTAGGCATAAAAACAGGAATAAATCTAGGTATTGTCATCTTTGGGAGGCAATTCTTCAATAAAACACTTATAACCCTTAGGATTTTCCTTCTTTTTATTAATGATCAAACTTCTAGGCAAGAAATCGATTAATTCATTCGTAGCATAAGGTTCCTTAATGATAGCGAAGAAGTTGGGATGAACACTTTATTGCTTTGAGATCCGCATTTTCCTTACTAGAAGATTCACCCTTTTTATTTTTAGGCACATACATAAACTTGGCAACTCTAGTAGTAGGAGGATTTGGAGTATTTTTCACGGAAGAAAAGGCAGACCCTAAGTTGGTAATAATATCCTCAAGTTTATCAATTCTTGTGGAATCTTGATCTATCTTTTCGTTAACTATGGGTTCTTTTTCTTTAAAAAAATTCAGAGTAACTCCTACCTTAGATCCATATTGGGAAATCTGGTTGTGAATATTTTTATCCAAATTCTCAATCAACTCTATAGTGGCAACTTTATTTTCAATAATTTCAAGCCTTTCCATCACAAGTTCCAAAGTTAAAATAGTTCCATTAACCAAGAGAGGTGGTGGCCCAAACAAATCCATCATAGAATTATAAGAATCAAAAGTATGGATACCCAAGAAATTCCCTCCGGTAATGGTATCAAGAATATATCTATTCCAAGGGGTGATGCCTACATAAAAATTGTGAAGAAGAACGGAAGTGGATTGCTTCCTAGTGGATCTATTCTGAGCATTGCAAATTATATACCAAGCATCTTTTAAATTTTACCTTGCTGAAAACCGCTTATCATCTCCTTTTGCTCCTCATTGGTTTCGACACTCTTACTTATCGAAAAGGATACGATAGATCCCCTACACTTGTGGGTCATCACGGGGGAGTATAAACTTTACCATTCTGTTTGGGAACCACCTATAATGTATCTAGTATGGAAGATAGCAAGATCTCTTGGTTGTTATGTTGACAATGAAAGCGTACCGCTCAAAATTATATTCATCTCTTCAAAAACTCGAGCTCTGACACCTCTGTAAATCCATGCTTCCCTCTATGAAGGGCATATCTATTTACTTTTATTGCTAAGTCATCATCATCGTATAAAAAGCACCAGCAAGAGAGCACCACTGTCATTTGTATGCTTTGCTATTAACCTATATTGAGTATGACTGTGACTGGATATCTTTTGCCATGAATTACAATGTCTAGTCCTTGATCTTCAGGGGTGCTCTGCATTTATGTTTTGCGGTCTCAAAAAGGGCTAGAGAGATACCATCTTGTCATATGATATCATGATTGTCTTGAAAAAGTGTTGTCATCCGAGATTTATTATTATTGCTCGCTAGTTGATTATGCCATTGATATGTGTAAATGTGAGACCTAAATGTTATTGTGAATATGTTTAGTTCATAATCTTTGCTGAAAACTGAATGCTGGCTTTACATATTTGTAACAACAAGATCAAACAGAGTTTGTAAAAGTTTTTTCTTTATCACTTTCAGTTTGTCAAATGAATTGTTCGAGGACAAACAATGGGTTAAGATTGGGGGAGTTGATATGTCTCCATCGTATCTACTTTTCCAAACTCTTTTCCCCTTGTTTTGGACTCCAATTTGCATGATTTGAATGGAACTAACCCGGATTGGCGTTGTTTTCAGCAGAATTTCCCTGGTGTTATTTTTGTGCAGAAATAGAAGTTCTCAGAATGACCTGAAACTTCACGGAGCAACTTTTTGGAAAATATAAAAAATACCTACAAAAGATGAAGGCCAGGGGCCCACCACCTGTCCACGAGGGTGGGGGCGCGCCCCCTACCTCGTGGGCCCCCTGGAGCTCCTCCGACTCCAACTCTATATATTGTGTTTCGGGGAGAAAAAAATCAGAGAGAAGAATTCATCGTGTTTTACAACACGGAGCCGCCTCCAAGCCCTAAAACCTCTCGGGAGGTCTGATCTGGAGTCCGTTCGGGGCTCCGGAGAGGGGAGTCCGTCGCCATCGTCATCATCAACCATCCTCCATCACCAATTTCATGATGCTCACCGCCGTGTGTGAGTAATTCCGTTGTAGGCTTGCTGGACGGTGATGGGTTGGATGAGATCTATCATGTAATCGAGTTAGTTTTGTTAGGGTTTGATCCCTAGTATCCACTATGTTCTGAGATTGATATTGCTATGACTTTGCTATGCTTAATGCTTGTCACTAGGGCCCGAGTGCCATGATTTCAGATCTGAACCTATTATGTTTTCATCAATATATGAGAGTTCTTGATCCTATCTTGCAAGTCTATAGTCACCTATTATGTGTTATGATCCGTTAACCCCGAAGTAACAATAATCGGGATACTTACCGGTGATGACCGTAGTTTGAGGAGTTCATGTATTCACTATGTGTTAATGCTTTGTTCCGGTACTCTATTAAAAGGAGGCCTTAATATCCCTTAGTTTCCGTAAGGACCCCGCTGCCACGGGAGGGTAGGACAAAAGATGTCATGCAAGTTCTTTTCCATAAGCACGTACGACTATATTCGGAATACATGCCTACATTACATTGATGAACTGGAGCTAGTTTTGTTTCACCCTAGGTTATGACTGTTACATGATGAACCGCACCCGGCATAATTCTCCATCACCGATCCATTGCCTACGAGCTTTCCATATATTGTTCTTCGCTTATTTACTTTTCCGTTGCTATTGCTATCATCACTACAAAGTACTAAAAACATTACTTTTGCTACCGTTACCACTACTATCATATTACTTTGCTACTAAATACTTTGCTGTAGATACTAAGTTTCCAGGTGTGGTTGGATTGACAACTCAGCTGCTAATACTTGAGAATATTCTTTGGCTCCCCTTGTGTCAAATCAATAAATTTGGGTTGAATACTTTACCCTCAAAAACTGTTGCGTCCCCTACTTGTGGGTTATCAATAACATATTCATAATATGTGGTAGTCATGAATATTAAAGTATGACAGTAACAACAAACGAAAGCAAGTAATTACAATCGGTGCTCGATTAGAATTTTTTTACAATCGGTGGCAGTACTCTGGCAGCTTCTCGTCGGTAGCCATTAAAAAAAGCAATCTCCCCGCAAAAAAAACCCCACTGAGAGAGCTATCTCCCAACTACGTGGCCCTTGTCCACATCGCCAGGCCTCTGCGCCACCCGGCTCCGTCCAGCCCCGCCTCCTGAGCCGCCCGCCTCCGCGTGAGGCCCTATTGCCCCGCCGCCACTGCCTTCGATCGGACACTGGAAGATCCCCGAGCTCCCCTACCCATCCAACCGCTCCCCGGCACCCACCTCCGCTCTGCCGCCGCCATGATCTTCGCCGTCGTCGTCCTGTGCGCGCCGTCAGGTCCCGGATCCGGCGGGATTCGCCGTCGCCCGACTCCTCTCCCCATTCCCGCTGGGATCCACGCCGGAGGGGCCCCTGCCGCCTTTAATCTTTCTTTGATCAATTACTCGCTCCTGCTCCTACCTTCAGTCTGCTGCCGGAGCTCCTCCTGTCGCCTCACACTTGTCCTAGCTGGTGTATGCCCTCACCCTTGACCCCGTCTCATGTTTCTCCGGTTACCCAGCTGCTCTCTTGGTGAGCAGATGCGGCCTATTTCTTCGCTCGTGAATTTACGTCACCGCGTCGACCTCTGCTCAGCGCAATCATTGCCGTCCCATTCAATCTCATCGAGCTCCTGTTGGTTGGCTTGTTGACAACCAATCTGTAAAAAGTATATAAACCGGTGGGATTTGTTGTACGGGAGCAAGGTGGGACTATTCAACACAGGCCGATAACAGCGAGGGAGTCGGACCAGCAAAGTGGACAAGGCAAGCGGCCCACACGTGAACGGATAAAATTCTGGAATTAAACATTTTTTGATGAATAGTACCACATCGGATGTAGAAAATGATATAGGTAAAAAAACTGAAAGCGTAAATTCACGGGAAGAAGCGTATTGTGTGGTGAACCCGACAAAGTCAATCTGTGCTTTATTATTAGGGAAATATTTTACAACCATACAATAATCAAATACAGTAAAATCAAATCTATTTTTCATTTTAGGGCTCCCGTATTTTTATCCAAATATTAATATTGCAATATGTTCCGCGCGGTAACACGCGGGATAACATCTTGAATGGAGCAAAGATATTTGTTGCAGAACACGCCAATACCCAAAACGTCGTTTATTTTGAAATGGATCAAGTATCACATAAAATATATACAAATAGCCAAAGGCTTGTATTAATGGATCAAATATGCCTTAAACAAGGACACTGGAAGAGCTTAGTGAGGGCCAAAGGGGGCCATGCCCCTCCCCTCAACTTCATCTAAGACTCATTTAGCCCTCTCTCAAATCGCGATGAAGCTCCTCCACTGCTACTCACTACTTTGATTGCCATTGCTATGCATGCTGATTTCTTTTTCAGTAGACATTTTTTATGTTAGCTACAACTCGTATGACTGTTGTTGGCATATGTGCAGTGACTTCTATCATACTGCTCATTCAATGTATGAACTCGGTGCTCATGATTATTGCCATTTAGTTGCCACCATGGCAGTGGTGGAGC